>NC_052475.1:4257409-4270444 GCF_009730915.1 Dioscorea cayenensis subsp. rotundata
TGCTCTCGTGAAAGGAAACAAGAGATTGTTGTCCCTTTCCAATACTCCTCCTGTGCTGAATTAGATATCATTTTAGGAAAAAATTTAAAATTAAAATTAAATAATTATCGCTTTAGAGTTTCAAAATAAAATTTATTCATTTTTTCCCCGACATTACTTTTATTCAATTTAATAAGTATTAGCCAATATCGAACACTAATCATGCATCATAAATAATTATAATTTTGCACAGTTCCATGTACCATAATAGTCATTAGATGATGAACAGCTATCATCAAACATCTTTAAGGGATATACTGGTAATGTTTACCTATATATAAATATTGAAATAAAGTGTAAACCATGACAAGAGAAGCTAGTTTTCAAGTAGAGGTGGCAATAGTCTGTCCGGACCTGCCGGCCCGGTTCTATCTGACCCGGAAAAAAGGGTTTGGATATAAGTTTTACAAATGCGGGTCGAGTCCGGACATGATTTGGTTACCGGGATTTAAATCCGGACCGGATCCAGAAATGAAAATTCGGACAACTGTGCCCTTTTACCCCCTAAAATTTTAAAAAGCCCACAATCTTATGCCCATTTGTTTTAAGCCCAATATTCTAAAAACTTCAACATATATTGCTTTTTCCTATTAAAACTTAGATTTTTGTGTATGATTTGAGTTAAATTTTGGATTGGATTGTTGACGTTGTTTTTATTTTATTTTATTTATTTTTTTGCATTTAATGTGAATTAAATTATTTTTGTATAATTTAATATTTGAGTAAACTTAAAAGTAGCTTATAGATTCGGACAAATTTGGACATCTGGACAACCTGGTTTTAAAATAAACTGGGTTTGGACATGTTTAGTTTGCCCGAATTTAAAACCGGGCCGGGTCCGGACATAAGTTTTTCTATTTATATTAATAGTTGTTCGAACCTGATTTTGTCTTGACTCGGATTTTTGCCACCCCTATTTTGAAGTATCATATGTTTGTTTGATTGTTTATTTATTTTTTTATTCCATAATTTTGTTTATAAATATATTTGTTTCAAAATTTTGTTTATATATATATATATATATTAATATTATGGAATGCCATGTGGACATGGTAACATAGCCGATTCTATAAGGACTAGCCCGATTTTGGCCTAGGTAAAAACCGAAACGAGCTAAGCATAAGAATCACTAATTTAGCATCCATGATCTATCTGACAAGGAAAAGTATATTTTTTTATTTAAAGACAAGAATCCCCAATTTACCCTAAACAAAGGGACTAGATTAAATCCGGAAGAACACATTGTCGAAATCCCCATCCTAATATATACTAATTAGCAATTAAAGTATAAGAAGTACTCATATTTTAATTTTATTTAATTATAAATAATTATATATATATATATATATTAGTTTTTAAAAAAATTATTTTGTATTTTGATTAAAATTTAAATATCCAATTCTACAAATACTAAAATTTTCAGTACCTAAGACCTTCAAATCTCTGCATCCTCCTAATGGAATGGTTATAAACATACAATTTTAATAATAACTAAGTATTTTTTTCTAACTTGAGTTTTTTAAATTTTGCGAGGAGTTTTTAGGCAATATCATCTATAAAAAATTAATATAATTAAATAACTCATAAATGGAAACTATTGTATAACTTCGATTTCAAAGATATTATCCACATTTATTGCATAAATAAATCAGTACAACTAAAGTTTTTCAATTATTAATATAATAAATAATTTAAATAAATTTAAATGTAATAAAAAATTAAATTTGTTCTTTGAAACACTCTGAGAGCAAATTATAAAAATAATATAATTAGACAACTCATGTAATGGAAACTATTATGTACCTTGGATTTCAAAAGTCTTATTAACATTTATTGTGTAAATAAATAAGTGCAATTAAAATTTTTCAATTATTAATATCATAAGTAATATAAATAAAACTTAAATGTAATTAAAAAAAATTTAAACAAATTATTAATATCATAAGTTTTTATGTTTTATGTAATACCAAATAAATGTTGTTTATTCTTTTCTAAACAAATACTTCCAAATAAATTTAGCAAAGATTTTCAATTTTCAAATATCATCCATTTCTATGAATAGGACTTATTAAATGTTTGATATAAAGCCGATTGAACGCTTATGATGAAATCAATTTCATTAAATCTTATATGTTCATAATACAATGGTAAAAAATTTTAAAAAAAAAGTTTAAAAATCTTCCTGTAAACTCCCTCCAATCAGACTACCATATGTTTCTTATTAAATATTTAATATAAAACCAATTCAATACCCATAATAAAATTAATACCACTTTAAATATATGCAAAAAAAAAATTAAAATTAAAAATCTTCCTTCAAACCCTCTCCAAATTACCATCTGGTCCAATTAGAAGAGCTTATTAAATATTTAATATAAAATCGATTGTCCATGATGAAATCAATGCCTATTAAGCAATTATAATTTTTAATTATTAATACCATGTTTAATATAAATAAAAATGATGATTTTAATATAACAATTTATGCAATAGTCATTCTCTTTCTAAATTAAAATAGTTTAAATTTATGTTTTATCCATATTTTTTTAGAAAAAAATTGTTAATTAAAAAAATATGTTTTAACGATTTGCTATCAATTCACGATTAATTTATTGAATTTTATTGATTTTGTGATCATTAAATTCATTGCAATCTCAAACTTTTATTATTAAATATTTAATATAAAACTGATTTAATGCCCATGATGAAATCAATAACACTTTAAATATAAAAAAATAAATTAAAAATCCTCTTTGAAACTCTCTCCAATCATATTAATATCCGTTTCCATTAGAAAAACTTATTAAATATTTAATATAAAACATATTTAATGCCCATGATGAAATAAATGCCTATTAAGCAATTAAAATTTTCAATTATTAATACCATAGTTAATATAAATAAAATTTTAAATATAACAAAAATATTTAAAATTATTCCTTGAATCACTCCTAGAGCAGTTTATATATCTACTTTAATAAAATAATAATAATAATAAAATAATAATAATAATAATAATAATAATAATAATAATAATTTGAAGGCAATGCGAGAATCTCGTCCGCGCGGTCCCTGTTTTGGTTAAAAGACATATTAGTTTGGAATTTTGATTGGTTTGGTACATAAAAAATGGAGTTTTATATTTACTGGTAAAATTGAGAAATTTTCTCTTATGTGCATTGTGTGTGTGTGTATAATATATTCATGTGTTCGAGGGCCAAGTAAGTTTTTTCTAAAAATATATAGTTAAATATAAAAGCATTTATGTTTATTTTAATTTTAAGTTAAATATCAACTTTAAAGATATACTAGTGTTTTGTCCGTGCTATGCACAGGAGGAATGAACGCAATAGATGATGTTAATAACAGTGTTTCCACCAAAAACATTATTATCTTTGAAACTTAATTTATTCAAGAATGATTCTTCAATTCCTTTTGAAAACTATTTTAAAGACCAAATTAGGAGTTTAAAAATAAAAGAAATTTCCCCAATCTATTAACATAGTTCAAATATGGATTGAAATTGTTGTTTATATAGTAGAGTGAATAATGAATAATAAATATGTTATATATATATGTGAGTGTATAGATATACTAATATATTATTATAGAATATCTAAATCAAATAAGACAAACAATTAAATTATATTACCTTGTTAATATTTTTGGAGAATGTCTACAAATAGCTGATGTAATTGTTATTAGCAATAAATTATGATAATCCAATCACCTACTCCACAAAATTCCAATTTCTCATCCTGCTTTGGTTTTATTTATTATTAAAGTTTCTTGTTTATGACTAATTAGTATTACATTAATCAAAGTTTTGTCAATATCTGAAAAATATCAATAATGTTTTTGAATTACAAATATTTTTGAAATTACAATTTGCTTTTAAAGTTTTCGTACAATATAAAGGATAGTTTGTGTTTGATTAGAATTAAGTAATTCAAAGTTTTATCAATTACTTCAAACTATCAATAATTATTTCAACTAAAAATATTTTTGAAATTATAAATTTGGTTTCAAAGTTTAGTTTGATTTAAAAGATTATGAAAATATCATATCAATTTTTCATATATTGAATATAATTTTACTATTCATCCACAAATTTACATATTTATATATATTGATAGTTCTTAGCATAAGTTATTCTTTATTTCTAATGTTTTTCAAAGTCAATTAACTACATGATAAGATTTTATTCACTTGGTCGAACTATGAACTCCTTTAATCTCAAAATGCATATATATATATATATGCACTACAACCCTTTAATAGTATATAATTAATTGAATTCATATTTTAATTAATTCAAATATTTCATTAATTTTAAAATAATATAATATCTCAAATTACATGCTTTGGTAGGCTTATTCAAGAAAAATAAACTTATTTGAAATATATAAGTGTGTACATAATATATTATTATAAGATATTTAGATAAAATAAGACAACCAATTAGATTATATTACCTTCTAGTATTTTTAGAGAATGCCCACAAATAGCTTATGCAATTGCTATTAGTAATGTATTACGATAATCTAACCACTTACTCCAAAAGGCCCCAATATCTCATCATGTTTTGTTTTTATTTATTATTAAAATTTTTAGTTTGTGTTTGATTAGGATTAGGTAAATCAAAGTTTTACCAATTTTAAAACTATCAAAAAATTTTATAAGGGAAAATTACTGTTCACCCCTCGTAATTTTCCAAACTTCCCAAAAACCCCCTCCTACTTTTTACACCCGGGACTGTACCCTTCGTTAGTGTTTAACTTCCCTATTACCCCCTACCGTTCACTTCGAAATGGGTCCATGTTGAGAAATCCCATTTTTGGCCTTGAAAAATGGTGGAAAGAAAGCGCCAAATCACATCATGTTCGAAACTTTTTCGAGGGGCTTTCTGCTTGGTTTTACGATAGACAATGCATAGGGAGTTGCATTACGTCTTGTTGTTCTCCTCATTTCTCCTCATTTGAGTTGTTCGACTTGATTCTGCGGTTGCGTATGTCTGGTGAGAATCTCTTCGTTGCTATCGGTTTGACCATTCGTGAGGGAGTTTATTATGGCGACTCATTTGTGGTAGTCGGGTGAAGTTTATCATACCCGAAAATATATAAATCGGTTTCTCAGCGAGAAAATGAAGTTGATTTCCATCGGATTGGTCAAGTGCACTTCATCTTCAAATGAGCTGTATTCGATTTTATTGTCGAGGCAGAGCATGTGCCATTGTCGTCTCCGTTTGAAAACGAGTTCATTTCGTTGTAAAGTTCTTCTCGTTTATGGTTATCTTTTTGTATATTTTAAATAATGTTTAACTATTTGCTATTATCCGTTTAAATATATTACTAATATGTTTAATAATTGTCATATCCGTTTAATACTTGTCATCTCCGTTTAACATTATCTTTACATGTATAACTTTTCATATTAACGTTTAAATTCTCAAAGTCTCTGCGTAAAACGGTGATCTTTTTCGTTTGATCTGAATTGTTGGCGGTGTGCACGTGGCGGTGGCGAGGTTATGGTATCCGTGCATAAAGATTAATGGCGGCATTAATTCTTATGCACGGCTATAACATATCCGAACACCGTTCGTTGTAATCAGTCAATGTCGGTCCACTATGCGTTTAATTTTTTTCTCGGATATGAAGAGTCAGCCTGCTTGTGGACTTCACACCATAAATAACCGGGGAAGAACCCTTCCATGGACAACCACTCGTCGTCGTCCTCATCATCCTCCTCCTCCTCCTCCTCTTTCCTCCTCTTCCCATGGACAACCACTCTATCACGAAAAGGATGTTTTAGTGAACCTCCTTCCTTATCTTGAGAATCAATCGGTAGTAATCACGCAACAAGTTAAACTATCTTTTTCTTGCCCAAAGCCGAAATGCTCGCATAATTGCACGAATGCGAGAGGATTCTCCAGCAGTGGATGACGGGCAAGCAATTAAGCGAGCTTTTTGAAAAGAAAGTTTTCACGTATTGCGTGATTGCGGAGGATTCTCTAGAGGAGGGAGGTCAAGAAACATCCTTTAAAGGCAGGGGTTGATATTTATCACTTGAGACTTTTTGTTACTGGTTTAAGAACATTACGTCGAGTGTACAACTATGTCGATTACGTGTTTAACTATCGATATCTTAGCTTAAAGTCCGACCATGACACATTGATTAATAGTCGTTTTTCATGAATGTGTTTGTTTAACCTTTTTTTAATGTTGTATCGTTGTGCGAGGGTTCAGAGTTGATGCGCATGTTATGCACGGCTGTGAGCATTCGAATGTCGAGACACTTGTTTTCGTTATCACGGGTCGAGTCGTGAGTGTCAAAGTCCTTGTAAATGTTTGTAAATGTTGTAAATGTTTTGTAAATGTTTTTGTAAATGTTGTAAGCGAATGTTTTTATTTGAATGTGAACTTCGAAATTTAAGCAGAGACCTAGTAAAAAAACAATGTGGGAAACAAAAGAGCGTCATTGTAAACAATAGAAAAAAAGTTAAACAATACTCAAGTTACTCTTTAAACAATGACAACGGTGTTTAAGAAAAATACGTAAAGATGTTTTAAGCGGTGACCGAGGGAGGTACCCATCTTGACGCGATGTCGGTGAAAGCATTCAATTTAAACAATAACATATATTTTAAGCGGTTAAGTCGCTATATTTAAAGCGTTTTTACGTATTATTTACATGATATAGACTTTATTTAAACCGGTAATCGTTATGTTAAACACTATATGTATCTGTTTAAACATAAAAAACTTGACGAGTTAAGCAGATACTCATGTCGGCGATGACAATACGTCTTCATCGCGACGATGGCATATTTTTTTCCTTTTTTTGCCCTTCGATGGAGGGAAAAAATACGCCCAATCACATCACGTCTAGTCTAACCTCTATGCACTTTTTTTGGTCTTCATCGTGACGGTGATATATATATATGCACTTTTTTTTGTTTGCCCTATCATTGCTTTGTTTGTTGTTTACATCTTCTTCTTCTTCTTCTTCTTCTTCTTCTTCTTCTTCTTCTTGACTTATTTTTTTGTTCTTCATTTCATTTTGGTTTTATGCGATTTGGTTTTCGGCCGATATATTATGGAGAGTTTTTGTGGTATTGCTAGATTGACGGGGAGGGAAGAGTGCTAATGTTCACGGCTCGAGACTTCTTGGGAGTTGGTGTTAGGTGAGATATGTGAGCGATGGGGTCTCGAAGTTTCTCTTGTCGAGGGGTTAAGTTCATCACACCGGATGGATATAAAAGCGGTTTGCCCAATAGAAAAGCGATGTTGACTTCCAGGCGGATGTGTCGCGTGCACTCCATCTTCAAATGTCTTGTAGTTGATCTTGTCGTCGAGGGCGAGAAAATGTGCCATTGCAGAATCCTAATGAAAACGAGTTTTTACTCGTTGTAAGTTCCTTCTCTTTTTAATTGTTCCGGTTATGCAGGGGTCATTAGTGTTTAAATATGTCCGTCACTAGTTAACATCTTGTACTAGTCTTTACGTTATTAGTTAACTGCTTAAGTATTTAATTTAACGTTTAAATATTGTCATTATCACTTAAACATTATATTCTCTGCTTAACATATTGATCTTTTCATTTGGTGAAGTGTTGGCGGGGAATTGGATTCTGCGAGTGCTCAGGTTCATCCCCATGGTGACCACGGCGGGCGTGGGATGTCTTCCTTCCTCGTCAGATCATTCTGAAGTGCTGTCGTTGGATATTGGACAACGTTTTGACGGTGTCGAACATTTCAGGGATGTACTTCGAAATCATGCAATCAAAAGGAATTTTGACTTCAAATTCATAAAGAGCGAAAAAAACATCGGGTGATCGTGGAATGCGCTGCGATGGTTGTCATTAGGGCGCCTTCATGCATCAAAAGAGTATAACAAAAAAATACTTTTCGGAATCAAGACAATCAACCGTCACACACTTGCGGTGGTGGCGTAGGTTCGGCGTCGCGTCCGAAAGCGTCGAAAAAAATGGGTTAGCGCATCGAGTGATTCGAAGCTCGAGGGACCGTCCCTTGTACAAGGCCATCGACATTCAGAAGGACATGTTGCGGGAACATGGTGTCCACATACCATACAAGCAAGCTTGGTTGGGAAAAGAGCATGCCGGGTGGTCCTCGGCGGCGGTGACATCTCCGGCTCATGTTTGTTTGCTTTGGTATGTGGATAAGGGATGGCGAGAGCAAATCCGGCAGCGTTGCGATCGTGGAAAGAGGCGGTGATCGTTTTAAGCGTGCATTCTTTTCTTTCGGTGGCGTGTATTGTGGGATTCAAGAGGGCTTGCGGGGCATGTCTTGCATTTCTCGATGAGTACGCACCTCCACAGGAAAATATCGGGGTACACTCTCGGGTGCCGCAGGGAAAGATGGAAACAATGGTTTTTCCACGTCGCCTTCGGTATAGTCGACAACGAGACCCGATACCAATTGGACTTGGTTCGTATCTAAGTTAGGCGATGCCTTATACGAGGATGGAGATTATCGTGAGATAATTACCTTCGTGTCGAGACGGTCGAGGGCCTTGTGAGCGCAATTGCAGAGTCTTCCTTCGTCGCCCGCATGCATCACATCTTCGATATTTGGAGGCCAATTTTTATGAAAGCCAATGTCGGACTTGGGAAGGCATTGAGGGAGGAGTCTTTGGTCTATATGCTTCCGCATTGCGTGGGCATCCACGGCTAAAAGATTTCGATGATCTGTGAATGAGCTGCAAGCCACATCACCCCGAAGCTCATCATCGGTTGATTAATAAATCGGATATGGCACATTGGTCGGATTATTCATTCGAAAGGTGATCGTTGGGGTGAGATGTATTCAAACGTCGTGGAGTCGTTCGATGCTTGGATCAAGGAAGCTCGTCGTTTCTCGGGTGACTAAAATGATCGACTCCATAAGATCTCGAATGTTGGTTTTACACTTAACATTTAGTCGTCACCCTTTAAACATTCTCGATCTTTGTTTAATTACACTTATCGACTTTAAATATTAATCCTTTCGTTTAAATATTTAGAATAATGTTCAAACATGTTTACGAATTATTTAACCATCACTGTCTTTGTTTAACCTTATTTGCGAGGTTCGAGTTGATCATGTATGTTATGTAACCGTGAAGCGAGCGAACAAATGGGGAGACCTACTTATACCCGACATACATTCAAGGTAGAGATCATTGTTGAGGATAGCCGAAATCTTCATGTTGGTCGCTGTGTAGATGATCGAATTGACAGTGATCGACGCAATGCGAGCAACTACGTAGATCTCGCCATCGAACTTGTTCATATCGACGGTGGCAAGTTTATGGTATCCCTTGCGAACGCGCTTGCACAACAATAATGTCGAGAGACACCAACGTCACATCGATTTATTAGCGGGTACTTCACCGTCGATAATTACAAGCATGCGTACAAAAAGCTATATTCCCAGTACCCGACGACTGGCGAGGCCTTCGAGACGGAAATCGTGCGAGCTTCGTTCGACCGCTTTGTGGCGAGAAAGCGACTGGGCGGCCTAGACAAAAGAGGATCGAGTCATGGCGTTTGATGTCCGCGAGTTACATTGCAGATAAGCGCCATCGCCCGACTAGGCATTGTAAATAAGCCGACGATGATGGGAAACATTAGTGTATTGATGGGCAACTTTCCATATTTAAACTCTTACTCTTTAACCCGAATTGAATGTATTTAAAGCGCAGAGCATTGTTATTTTTAAAGCGGATACTGTCTGTAAGTTGAAATATTTCAATCGATGTTTTAAAACGATATATGGTATATTTAAACAATGAAACGGAAATGTACACAATTACAACGTAAATTAAACAATGAAATAAAACTGAATGAACGCGGCTGCCATATTTAAAAGCCCCTTTCTCATGGACGCTCGGCTACCTTACGTAATATGCATGGGTAACATACCTTAATCTAAAATATTTCTAAAGAGAAACATTGTTTCCAAAGAGAAACATTGTGTATTGATCGGAAACTTTCCATATTTAAACTCTTACTCTTTTCAGATGAATGCATTTTATTTAAATAGAGACAGAGGTTATTTTAAGCTGGATCAGTTTGTAATTTGAAATATTTCAATCTAATGTTTAAATGATATATAGTATATTTAAACAATGAAAGTGAAATGTACTGCACAATTAGAACGTAAATTAAACAATGAAATGAAAGCTGAATGGAGATTTAACCCGCTTACTGATTCAAAAACAAACAAAATTTACATTTAGATATACAAGTCATGTTCTTTGAAAACAAAAACAATGAATTGAATTTGTCCAGGTTTACACTCGAAAACAAAATTGACATTGAGATATACGGGACATGTTTCTTCAAAACAAAATTTAACTCCGCTTAGTGACACTTCTTTGTCGTGGACACGCCCACCCTCCTCCTTAAAGTATGCGAGTATGTCCTAACGACCAGGAGTGAGCACGCTCCGTCGCGGTAGCTCATAACTTCGCACCGCAAAGCGGGTAATCGCCGATACAAACCGCAGTTTATCGACCCGCGGGCGCAGCGGGCAGCCTCATGTTTTCTGCGCGGTTTCCCAAGTCGCGTACCTCGCGGGTACTTTGATGTGCCGGCCGACTGAACTCCATGTCCCGACAATGGTCGCACAGATTCCGTCGCGAGATACGCTGAGTCGGTGATTAGAATACCGATTGCGGGTCACCAAAATGTACCAGCAGTGTCCGGACACAATTAAAGAACTTACCATGTCCAGCGCGGCCCATCGCATTACCGGGCGCTGATATCAAGAATCAGATTCTTGTATTAACATTTATCATCGCCCGTGCAACTCACGTGGAAGCCGCCACTCATGATTATCTGGAGGACGACAATTTGAACTTACACGCGAGGGAAGTTCATGCAGACGAAAGCTCCCACGACCATAGCGCTCAGACATTATTTCGTGTACAAGTCGTCCACGCTGGCGTAAAAGCAATGTAATGACAGTCCGCAGCGAGCGCTGCTTGTAGAGGATACGGCTCTTTTGCTCGGGCCGACTAGACGTGTGACAATCGACAGCGTCCATCACATCATCAGATGACCTGTTTCCTTCCCACCTCGCAGCCCGAGACCTGTGTCATATCAGCGTGTCGAATGCGACGCACGTTCTTCCAGCGCTGGCGATCTTTGAGGATAAAACGACCACGTATATAATAATTGACCATATCGTAAATATCAAAATGATACAATCAATCGTTACATGATAATATATATAATTAAACATTAAGTGGACAAAGTAAAACGTACAACTTCTTATAAAGGCGTTCAAAACACTATTAGCAAAAATCATTAAACACTATAACAAAACCTTTAAACAATATCATAAAAACTTTAAACTTATTCAGCCCAGAGAAGCGAGCCGAGGAAGATCCTCATCGACTCCACACTTTCGTATAAGAGCAGCGAGCAGCCAACCCATTTCTTCTTCTTGAATAAAAAGCTTTCCGAGCCGTACGTCCCATTTTTGATCGGGCCTCTCGATCTGTCTCTCTCGTTGCTGGAGTCGGGGTCTTCGACGATCGTCTTCCTTGGATCTTGAGCGATGGCGACATGACATCAGATCAACCGCGTACATCTCACATGGTTGTTTCTTGTCGTATGAGAGATTGTACACGCTCGGCGCTGGAGGATACCGCGCCCGGCCGTCGACCCGCGACACATCATCTAAAGCTGATTACTTGTTGTGGTGGGGATTGACACTGTCCTTGCTTAGATGCGCTCATTGCCGGCAGCGCCATATTACCACGACCAGATTCGGCGATTCTCTCTCAACCGTGGCACGTATGACATCATCACTGGGAGACACACCCTTAACTTGCTCTTGATTCCCTGTGGATTGCTCGCGCCTTATCTCTGATGCCGCCAATCTCGGCGGCCATGGCTCCACCGGGTCGAGGATTTCATCGAAGAAGTTAGGAGTGACCATCTGGCTCAAAGTCACGCAAGCACGCGCCATATCATCTACGATGTCCTCGCGCTCACCGCCGTGCCATCAGCAGCGGCATGCACTTTCGTCGCGGCATCGGCCCGCGATGAATTGTTGCTATTGTTTCGTCGTCGCAGTGGGTGGAGACAGAGGTAGTATTGTTCTCCCTCTTTTCGCAGGTCTCTCTTCGGGAATGTGGCCGCCTTGGAAACCACCTTCGCGATGATGTCGCTGTCGTCGACCTCGACGCCCTGCGTCGATCCACGAAGTGCTCTGATCCGCTCTTTGGAGGGATCGTGGCCGATGGCTTCGAAACGGCTTCCGGTGCTTCTCAGACGCGAGCGACAAGCCGAGGAAACCTCACACGCCGCAGCCCGCCTGCCACCGAAAATGTAGCTCATCAGATTCAAAATTCCTGCCAGCTGCGGGCGGCCTACCGCTTAAACAAAAATCGTCAGACCTACGAAATCACTGATTTGCAACATCACCCGGCATGCGGGGTTGCTCACAATACGTGATACAATCAAATGAAGATCGACTCCAGTTTTGCTGGGTACTGACCGCTTACGAGATCACAACACCATATTAACAATACGAAAAGAAAGACCCGGCTGCGATCCTCGGACTCAGCTCGACTGGCTATACTCGATCGAGGCGATATAGGGTCCTCTGCCTCAGCCTACAACATGACTACGTTCGATCATGGTGGGTAGCGGCTTTTGAATAATTTTAAATAACCGTCACGATTACGATATAAAATATGTAAAGTACCAACTTCTCGAAATAATATCCAAACTTTTGCAAAATACCGAATTCTAACGAAAATCTGCTGATCTTTAAAAGAACTCTTGAAACATAAATTGACGCATGAGATCGACATCACCTGATTTTCTCTAAAACCACAAATTCGCGAGAAACTCATCACAATTCAAAAATAACATAAATCTCAAATTAAGCGTATTGCTCACCCAGCATAACATGGTCTAGATACTCATGAGTTCTTCCTTCAATAGTCCGACCAAATGCGATTAGCCTCCTATTTCCCT
>NC_052475.1:4271444-4338577 GCF_009730915.1 Dioscorea cayenensis subsp. rotundata
TTGGTGCATTCACTCACAAAGGGAAATAAAGGAGAGGGGGAGTATAAAATATATGCTTAAAAGAAGCACAAACATATATATATATATATATAAATCACTAATATTAGTAGATATTTATATATATATATATATATAACTTATTTACAAGCTATAAAACAATGTAACATGGACTGATGGACAGCATAAGAAGCCTCTTGTGGATGCATTGCAAATAGAAAAAATGAAGGAATAGATTGGGTTTTTCTAAAATATCATAAAGTTTAAATTATTATTATTATTATTTTTTTAATAACTAGCTAGTGTTACAATACTTTGAATTGACTTTTGACATGAACTTGTTTTTCAACATGCAAAGAATAATTTTCATGTTTCCATGCACAATGCTGGAGATCTAATTTTGAAATTGTATAGAATATTTGTCTATATAATAATAGTACAAGTGGTCCATTTTATTTTTTATTTTTTTTAAAGTTAAATAAATCACATACTTCAATTACGAAAAAAAAATTACAATAAAAGATAAGAGTTAAAAAAAAGTGAGGCAGACTAAAAATATAAAATGATGAAAAAAAAACCACTAGGGGAGTGTTTGGTTAGTGATTGGAGTGGGGAGTGGGAGTGGGAGGGAGTGAATCCAGCGCTTTGCTGGATGGTCGTGAGTGGGAGTGAGAGAGGAGTGGATGAGGAGTGAGTGGGGAGTGAGTGAGGAGTGAGCAATCCCCCCAAAATGGGGGGATTGCTCGGGGGGATTGCTCCACTCCTCCCTCACTCCTTGGGATAATGACCAATTTGCCCTTTTATTTAATAATTAAAATAATAATTTAATTTAAATAATAATTAATTAATTAATTTTAACAATAATTATTAAATAAATAATAATAATTTAATTAAATATAATAATTAAGTTGATAATTTAATAATAATTAATAATTAAAATGGAATTATAATAACTAATAATTATAGTTAAATATTTATTTATAATAATTAATTAATAATATTTCTTCATTAATTAATTATTTATTATAGTTAATTAATTATTAATTAATTATTTTAAAAAATATAATTGATTATCAATTTGATATAATTATTTATTATAGTTAATTAATTACTAATGATATTAACAAAAAAATTTGAAATATTTATTTATAACAATTAATTTATCAATTTACATAATATTCATTTGAATAAAAGGGCGATAAATGTCATCTTATCATATTTACCTTCTTTACTTTTCTCATTCTCAATAAATTACACTCTCCAATCCTTATCAACCAAACACATTCTTCATTCTCACTCCTCACTCCACTTCCCTCATCTCACTCCTATTCCACCCTCCCCAATCCACTCGACAACCAAACACCCTAGAGTGAGAGGTGGGAAAGACAAAAACAAATGACAATAAAAATGAACAACAAAAAAATAAACCCCTAATAAAAATGTAGAGAAGTTCTCTATCGTACATGTTGTTTTAGAACATTTATTTAGTGTATGTGGTGTATGTATGCTGAAATACTTGTAGTATGAAATTAACACTAAAGGCACCAATTTGGTTTTACTGAATTATGTTTTTTTAATTATTGGTTTGGTATTAATTTCATTTTTTTAATTTCTTAATTGTGCTCTATCAATTTTTTTCAATCTCTCAAAATTTTCATATAAATTATAATGCATTTTTAGGATTTTTTTGTTGTAAAAATAAACCTACTACTCTATTTAAATAAAATTATGATAAATTCCATAGAGTTTATATAACCAATCAAAATTCAATAAGAGAATATTAGAGCTCAATATAAAAAAATATACGAAAAGATATCCAATTTTATATAAAAATTTTTTTAGTAAAAATCACTCAAGCTTTTTCCATCTTGAAAGCGCTTTTAAAATATCATCATATAAATGGTTCTGTATAATTAGAATTTTTCTAAATATATTTATAAAAATCAAGTTCAAATGCTTTCTATTCTGTTGTAAAAACTTTTCCCCAAGAAGCATGGAAAAATTCTGAAAAAATAAATTTATTTTGTAATATTTGCCCCCTAAAAACTTAAACCAACTACTTACCGCTCTATATTTGAGACAGTATATATATCTTTAAAAAAAAATCCAAACTAAGCTTTATATACTTTTGGAGGTTTTATCGAAATTTTTATTATTCAATATACTTATACTTTTAAAAGTATGTACAATGAAAAAAAAAATTCCTAAGCAATTCCTTTACTTTACCAAACTTATAATTTTAGTTTTTTTTTTTACTTTAAATATAATTTATTTATTTATTTATTATTTTAATTTAATCACATCACTTCCCTATACCTTAAACTATAATTCTAATTAATCTTAAACTCTGAAAAACTGACATGACTAATTAAAAAGC
This sequence comes from Dioscorea cayenensis subsp. rotundata, assembly GCF_009730915.1. Taxonomy (NCBI): domain Eukaryota; kingdom Viridiplantae; phylum Streptophyta; class Magnoliopsida; order Dioscoreales; family Dioscoreaceae; genus Dioscorea; species Dioscorea cayenensis. The sequence continues at coordinate 4,273,819 of NC_052475.1, forward strand.
TTTATCGTTTACATTAAGAGATTATAAAGAATAAATTTTAAAAATAAAAAAATATTATTTATATAATTATACTTAAAAATACAAAAAAATTATTGCTATTAATAACAAATCAAAAATTTTCATCAGTAAATAGAAAAAAATTAAATAAAAAAATAAAATAAAAATAAAATAAACAAGCGGGAGTGAGGGGAGCGAGTGATCCAAGGAGGCCGCACGCCCCTTGAAAGGCTTGTTCCACTAGGCGACAAAATCTACATCGAACCCGATGCCCAATACGTGGGGTCCACTGGGCTTAAGTCCAGTCGCACTCAGCTCGGTCAGGGGCCCACATGAACAGGAAGCAAAGCGCAAAGTGGAGGCCCAGATAAATGGGGGCCCAGTTCGGCTGACGTCATCGATACGGTACATTGTCCCGCGGGTCTCGGCTATCGAGGTTTATGGTCCCGAGGCCTCGGCGTTTCAGGTGGGGCCACGTGTCAGATCCCTCTCCCCACCACCCCTAATGGGTTGCTCCCCTTTGCCCGGGAACAGAGGTTCAGGCGTGCAGCCTGGTGGGCCCCCCACCCCCACTCAACCCAACAAAAAGAACAGGCTTACGTCGGACGGCTTCCAGAATGAGCTCTTGTGTTTGGCCCATTGGGTTGTTTTTCAAGTTGGGACAGATCCAGCGTAAAACGAGTGGGCTCTGTAATATGATTAATTGACTGTGAATAATAATAATAAATAATAAAAAAATATTTAGGGCCAGACTGCAAAATATATATAGCATGATTATATTATTATGTGAAAAATACGAAAATGATTATTATAAAAATTGTAATATATTTTTATTATTATAGAATAAGTGTTTGGTTAACAAAAATATTACTGGAGAAATCTGCCCGTCAGCAAACTGAGACCGCTGGTGGTTTAGTATGACCCGGTTGTTGGGAGTCGGGAGGCGGATCACCTAATGAACCCTGCAGGTGTCATCGGAGGCTAGCGGTAGGGCCTTTGGATCGCCGGTGGAACGTGGCCGATGAAAGTGAAGACCGACCGAATTATTGGTGGACCGCCGGCGTGTCACCGGAGCAGGGACAAAATCAGGACTTATTGATAGGGGGGCTGAGGGTAATAGATTATGATCAAGGGTATAATGGTCATTACAGGGTATTTGAAAGTTCATTGTTGCAGTTGAAGGGAAAGTTTGAATGGCTGTGATCTTATCCATTAAAGGGGTTTAGTGTAAGTTCGAGGCAAATGGAGAGAGCTCGGATTATGTTTGTGAAGAACGGTTAGGATTTGAAAATCAAAGAGAGTGCATAAGTTCGAGGCAGAAGAGAAAGTCTAGCATTGGGGGTTGGATTATGATTGTGTGGCCCAGATCTGATTAATCAAAGAGGTGCGTTTAAGTTCGAGGCAAGATTGACAAGTGGTTTGATGCACCGGGTTGCTGCACGTGGCTAGCTTAGTCACCTAGTTAGTTTCATTTTGATTACCAAAGTTTCAGTCTATTTTAATTTAGTCATGTTTTAGTTCAATGTTTTCATGTTTTTCAGTTTTTCTTTGAAGTCTTCTCTCTTGTATGAATTTTCAAGACTTGTAAAAGAGTTTTCTCAGTTGGAGTTGAATAGAAAACTTGTTCCTTTTGATGTCTAATTGCTCCCCTGGTAGACCCCATTTGGTTCTGACATCGATCTGGAGGCTCGTCCTCGGTGGACCGATGGTCGGTGGCTAAATAAAAAGAGAGGTTTTTACTAAACGTAGTGGAATATTTTTTTATATCATAATAAATATATTAGGCCATAATTTTTATATTTTAAAATAAGTACTCCATCACTCAATACTGACATAATTTTGTAAAACGTTAAATTACGATATATCAGTAAAGAATACGTCATAATTTCTTTTGGTCTATCCAAACAAAGTGCCTTTAATAATATAATTTTCTATAATAATAATAATAATAATGATAATAATAATAATAGTATGACTGTGATTGAGTATTTGGGTATTCAAGAACTAAGCATATCTTTTGTATTAAAAGCATATATGTGACTGGGTATTAGCGAGTATTAGTTATATTACTAAATTTTGATATTAAATATGAGGACTGCACAAAGTGGATTGTTAATAGGGAAAAAATGGTTAGTTTTGTTAGTGCATTGAAGCAAATAGAAATAAATCCCAATTCATAAATTTAAAATTACAATTTAAGAGTATTGTTATTTTGAAGTCGGAAAGCTAATATAAACGAATTTACTATTTTATCTTATCAATTTCTGGGTTATTAAAACTATTATACTATTATGTTGTCCTTATGTATATTTATTTATACATCGTCACAAAAACATGACATGCAATATGCAAATATCATATTTGTTAATAAAGATTTTAAAATTTAAATTTGGATCAATTGCAAATGACAATATATATATATATATATATATACACATCCCTTTTAGTTAAACGGTTCAAATTAATTCAAAGAAGAAGAAGAAGCCATTGGAAATATATATATATATATATATACTTTTCCTTTATTTTTTAAATTTTTTTACAAATTTAAAATGTATCCATTTATTACACGTGTAGAAATATTAACAAATATTTTATGTAAACATTTATTTAATAAAGTATAATTAAATAAAAGGTAATTTTCGTTAAACAAATGAAAAACTTCAATTTTAAAATTTAGTTTAAATTACTTTTATAATTAAGTAAGATTGAGATAAATAGAAATTACGTATATAGCTTTTAAATTCATTAACTTTATAAAAAAACATTATTTTTGCATACTTTTACTTCAATTTACATAAACATATTTAAATTTAATTAGATTCTTTATTACATGTTTAACTACAATTAATCATAATTTGGCATAGAAAAAGGACAGTTTTCTCCCAAGCCATGTCAATGCCAATTTTTAAATTATAAAAAGCATTTTTTTATTAAATAATAATGATGTTCAATTAAATGTTTTTATTAGAGTATACTCCTACTTTATTTTTCAAAATAAACTCATTAAAAATAAATTAAAAAAATTTGTTCTTTTCTCGCAAAATATATAAATAAAAATAATAATAATATTTCAAAAACATATATAATTATAAATAATATACGAAGAAATTATAACTCTGTCACATTTACCTCGTTAAAAAACATTAGAAGCAATAAATCAACATAAAACATTTAAATATTTTAAATTTAAATATAATAATAACAAATCTCTAATATGAATAAAAATTTGTTGTTTTAAATATAATAATAATATCTGATGTGAATACAAATAAAAAAACAAGTGCTGTAACCCTGGGGACGCACACGCTGAGTGAAGCAATCGTCACCATCGAACCGCTGCCTCATATTGCACGAGATGGAGATCGAACTCGAGGAGCCACGCTCAACACTCGAAACGAACACCCTACGTAAAAAACCCGATACCAATAGACCAAATGGTCATTATCATGTGAATCCAAATTTGTACAACAAATTCTTATGATTGAATATATAAAGTAAAAATATATAAACTAAATGATCAATTTTTTAATATATATATATATATATATGACTTATCACTTTCATAGGAAAAAAAAATGTATATATATATATACAATATTTTTATTTCATTGGATCATCTCATGAGAAGATTACAACACGTAGTCAAAAGGCAATGCACAACAAAGATCAACAAGCACAAACGGCCATGCACACAAACACATTCAAAAAGAGACAAAAAGAAAAGAAAATAGAAAAGAAAAAGACTAAACTCCTCAAACTCAGAGCTCCACCTTCTTTGACTGCTCCTCATCTTGTCCTTCTAATTCAGCTGTACTAGTTTTTGCAGCAATATCAACAAGCCTTGGACCTTTGATCTTCTCCGGCGCCAACTTTTTCAGTGTGACATGGAGCACACCATCATCCAACTTTGCCGAAATGGAGTCCAAGTCCACGTTCTCCGGCAACCTGAACTGCCTCCAGAACCGGCCATGAAGCCTCTCCACACAGTGCCATTGATCTTCCTTCTTCTCTTCTTCCCTCTTTCTCTCCCCACTGATTCTTAATACTCTGTTTTCCATTATCTCTATTTTCAGCTCATCCTTCTTCAACCCTGCATTTATTATATATACATACTTAATTTCTTTTTTAGATTTCTTTTTTTTTTTTATAAATTTGAATTATTTAATTAAAATTATATATTTCAAAATTATTATAAATATTAACAAATGGATAGATAGTTTTGGGATACCAGGAACGTCGATGGTGATGAGATGGGCATCGGGGGTTTCCTTCCAATCAGCGCGGGCCGGAGAGACGGTGAGGACGTCGTCGCGGTCAAGGCCAAACGGGATGTGCTCCAGAACGCGGAAAGGATCCGAGAAAGGGTCGGACAGAAGGGCATCATGCCGATTCAGGAAAGGTGCTATGAGTGAAGCCGACGCCGGCGCGGCGAGAAATGGAACCAGCGCGCTGATCGCGAGGACGATGCCTAATGCTTGCTTCATAGATGGATTACTCACTTGATTGCTTGGTTGATGAAGATCTTGTTGGAATTGGGTATTGATCACTCGGTGTTCGATGAAGATGAAGGCGGTGGAACTAGGGTTTTTATAGAGGGATGAGAGGGTTTGGTTTGGGGATCGTCGAGGAAGTTCGAAGGTGGACGAGAAAGTTCGAGTTCAGGATGGAGAATGTCTAGAGGTTTCTTCATCTATTTATTGGACGAATCACGAGGCGTGATATTAATTAAATTTTGGGGGGTGATGGCGTTTGATGTTTATAAATTAGAGTAAGTTGTTTTTTTCCAGAAAAAATAATAATAATAATAATAATGAGAGTGTTTATTAATTAATTTTTATGGATTTTTTTACACTGCTTTTTAATTGGGATTGATCGGTTAAAAAAATCATGAACCATAAATTAAAAATTATTTTCTATATTTTCGGATGATTCAGGGTTCACGACTCTTATTGGAGGTGAAAACCCCTAATATTAATTACTCTAGACAATGTCGAAACAAGTGTGAATAAAAAATGACTAAGCAAACATAAAATTAATTTTTTTTATTAATTTTAAAGAGCATATAAGTACATAATCGAGAGAGAATACAAAAGTATTAAGAGAACTATTTTTTTATCATACTCATCAAACTCTCTCCTTTTTTTTTATTATGCATGACTTAGCTGACGCTCTCGACTCCTTTGCTAAAAGCAAATTGAAAGACTCTTTAACTCGGTGATTGTGGTCTTCTTCGTTTTGTGTTTGTATCTTGACATATGCATAACTCTCTCAAAGCTGAGGCACTCTACATTTATGAGTTGCCTACTTGGTCATCTTTGTTTTTTTAATTGCTGAAGACTTCGGAATTTTGTACTTGTGAAATCTTCAGGCCTTTGACTTGTGAAACTCCTTAGGTCTTTGACTTTCTCTGTGTCTCAAGACTTCAAAGTTGCATTCATCATTTGTATGAAATATTTAGGTCTTGACTCTTCAATGCTTTTTGAGCATTGACCATCAAATCTTCAAGTCATGGCCTTCAACATAATAAGGTCATTAACTTGACAATTCTGACTTGCTTTTAAAATGATCTCAAACTACTCATGAACTTGATTTCTGTTAACTAAGTCATCAATTGAGCTCTCCAATTCATCTTTGCAAATGAGACCTCACAATGGATTTCAAAAAAAAAATTTTGTTAGCACCTTTTTTTTTATTTTGACTCCAATGAGTGTTAAGAGACCTCAAGGTGAGCTCAAAGAGAAATTTTCATAAAAAAACTTTATTTACTTTTCCTTTCACTCCAATAAGGGGCCGTTTGGTTCCCGGATTGGGAATGGAAAAGAGTAGAGGAGTAATGAAAATGAGGAGTGGAGGAGGATTGAGAATGAATGATGTGTTTGGTTGGTAAGGTATAAGAAGGTAGTTTATTGGGAATGGAAAAGTAGAAAAAAGAAATATGGTAAAATGACCTTTATACCCTTATAAGAATAAATAACATTGTATATAACATAATATATTAAAATAAAATAATACATATTTTTAAATAATAAAAAATTGAAAATTTTGTTTTACTTCTATTAAATATTAAATATTCTACTTTTCCAATTATTTATTATTGAAATTAATAATAAAATGTAGAAAATAGAATGTTAATACTTTTTAATTATATTATTATATATGACATAACCTATTAAAATAAAATAATACATATTTTTAAATAATAAAGTGTTTAAAATATTGTTTCACTTCTATTAAATATTAAATATTCCACTTTTCCAATTATTTATTATTGAAATTAATAATAAAATGTAAAAAATAGAATGCTAATACGTTTTAATTATATTATTTAAGTATTGTTATTTCCTTTATCATAATTAAAATTTTAAATTATATTTTCCACTTTTACAATTATTTATTATAATTAAAAAATGTTAATACTATTTAATAAAAATTAAGTATTGTGTTATTTTTTAAGATTAATCCTAGACTAATGGTACAATATTTGTTCACCTAATTTCGCCCCATATAAGCTCAATCACAACTAATTCATTTACACTCTCTTGCATGAGAGAGTGCTCATGTGATTGCTTCAAAGAACCTATATATAAAAGAAAAACACCAAGGAAATTCAACCATCAATCCAAAGACATATATACAATTTCCTGCGGTGGCAACAATTTCTCATTTTCTTGACTTACCCATCAATTCAAAGACATATATCTCAAATAATGCCAACAAATTTCCTTTTATTTGCACATCTATCAAATTGGCAACACTCACAAAAAAACATAAACAAAACATAAACAAAACAAATATAACCCAACCTACTTGGCATAATACGAAAGTAAAAATAATACATTCCAAATTCATTAGTTTGTAAACTTGTGGACACAAATTTCAAACACACAAAGTTTCAGTTTTTGATCATAGGTACTTCCAAACAAAATAGTAAAAAAAATAATGGCATAGCCTAATATGGATTACACACTTGGGAGGGTAAATGATAATCTTGATAGAAGTATGCGACAAAAGCGTAGCCTCTTGTTATCTTTAGCCAAAAACATGTAGGAGGAACAACGCCTCATCAACAAAAAACCCATCAATCTCAAAAATTACTTGATTCAGTAATCTTCTCCTTTCTGCAACTTCTGCCCGAGTAGCTTCAATGGCTCCTTTACGAGCTGCTTCACGATTTACTTCATGTGTAGCGGTTTCAGCAATTGCCTTAAATCCTGGTCTAATTATCTCCACAAAATTTTTTAGATTTTCAGATATTTTATCAAGTTATGGGTTTGCAGGAAGATTTTTCCTCTTTCGACGCGATCTTGAGATACTAGTCTCAGACCCCATAGGTGATGGAGCAAGAATAGGTTCCTGAGTGGGAATAAAATACTCATCACTTGGCATTTTGGAAAAAAATCCCGTGATCATCAGTCATTGTAATATTCCCTCATGGAGATATTGCTTTGCATCATCGCCAATATCCCCTCTTGAGGTGCCATGTGCTCTATCTTTTGCAAATACTGGAGCAAGGTCATTGAAGAAAGGAAAAGCTTTTCCATATAGGCCAGCTACTTCTTTATGGATCTATATTGCATCTTGGCAATTAAACAAAGTTAGTAACATATATAACAATTAAATAAATCTATACAATTGCCAAATAAAAGACTTTATACCTTAACATACTCGTCGTATGCACTTTTTCACATTCAATGGTACATCTCTCATAATTCCAAACAAATCCACTTTTCTGTAATATATCGGCAATAGCCATAGTTTTGCTTCTAAACAATTTCACACGAGACTCAAAATTGGGCTGGGCCTTTGAGTGTCAGTATCGGGGATCTTTTCACCATTCTTCCTAAATGAGTAGAGATACCGATTTCTAAATCCATTTTCTACCCTCCACATCTGGATTTGTAGATAACTCAACGAAGGCATCAATAAGAGCTTTATCTTCCTCTACAATCCAATAGTGTTTATTTTGACCCCTACCCCTTGATTGTGAACTTGAATCCATACTAGATAAAAGCAATGAAAGCAATAAAAATAAATGTCAAGTGAACATATAATGCATTTTGCAAAAATAAAATAAAATTCAGCTATAGTCAAGAACATTAAAATATAATTCTTAATAAATGTTTCCAATATCAAAACTGAAACACAAGATTATCAAAAGACAAGCATCAATAGCAAATAATAGTATGTAGAAGCATTCAGACATAGTACATCAATAGTAAATAATAAAATCAACTCGACTGCCACTCATTAAACATTTCCACAGCCATGTTAAACCTAAATTGTGTCCACTCATCCATTGGATCAACAACTTGTAATGTTCTCAAAATCATCTTGCGTGATTTTCATCTAAGATTAGATTGTCCACTTCATCTTCATGAGGGTCTTCTCATCATCTCCCTTCTAATATAGTTATGTAACAAGCAACATGCATTAATGATACGTCGTTGCGTTGTCATCCTATAGAAACTTGGGCTTGATAGAATTTTCCAACGACATTTTAATAGACCAAATGTTCTCTCTATCACATTTCTTGCACTAGCATGTTTCTTGAGGTGTAATTGGTTGATGTCCATCAGCCCATGAACTTAAGTGATACCGTTGTCCTCGAAATGGCACAAGAAAACCAAGGCAATTTGAGTATCTTGCATCCACTAAGTAATAGAAACCTTATGGAAGGAGAAATTTTTTGTTAGCTAATGGGTTTGTAGACCATTTTACTATTAAAACTTTAAAACAATTTAAAAATTTTATTTACCATTTGGAACCCTTAAACCATTGGCCTCATATCTGCATTCAGTAAGAACTCGCGGCCGTCATGAGTCGATCCTTCTGACCCGGATCAAGACATATGTAAATTGCATGTCTTGGCTATATACACCGAGTACATTGGTGGTTATTTCAGATTTTCTCGATTTGAATCTAGAGTCGATCAGATTAGAACGCGTTTACACGAATGTGTGTTCCATCTAAAGCTCAAAGACAATTCTATGTTGATTTATGTTACATATAAAATACGAGTTAGGATAAACAAAAAAAATACAAATAAGCTATTACCTTAAACCATTTCCATCTAAAGTCAGTTGAATTTTCAGGTACTGGCTCAGGCTTTTTCAATAGAACACCATGGCAAAGAATAACCGACTTCAAAACAGCATGAAAATGTCGACTAACTGTCTCTCCGGATCGGACAAAATCAAATTTAATTATCTTATTCTTAACATGGTGTCCTATAATGTTTAAGAACATCGCGGTCATTTCCTCAACCCGAACATTTATTGTGCCTCGTAGGCCCCTAGTGGTAGTTAGCAATTGGCACAAGTTATGAAAACAATGACGTTCCATACATAATTTATCAATACACTGAATGTCACTTTCATAAACCACTCGATGAAGATATTCGTGTTGTTTGCGGCGCCTAGTTGATGTTGATGCAATATCACGTTCAATCATTCTATTTCTATGGTTGTGTTGCCTTGTTGCACATGTTGTGATCATGACGCTCAATATATAAATGTAGCATATAATCATTATGCAATATTGTTGTAGTTCTTTGATCTTCCTCATCTCTAAAAAAATGACAATTATATGTACATTATTTCATTGAGTTAATATTTTTTTTTAAAATAACTAAATACAATTGCAGGAAGGCTTCATGAGCTATTAACACAACATTTATTGAGGGAAAATAACTCCTTACCTCAATTTGAAAAATGCAAACAACTTAATAAATAATGTTATAATAAATGCAAAAGATTTAGTTTTCAGGAGGTATCATAGATCTCACATATACACATTACGATAGCATGCAACACATAAATGATAGTCATGCTAAACAACTAGATTGGTTATAATAAATATGGTTAAGACAAATATTTTCCAATATAGAAAATTCATAGCAATGACTACATAACCCATCACATCATCCTTTTTTATAGTTAACAGGACATCCAGACAAAAAGGTTATTAAATTGCTGCATCACCCTTAATCGCTAGTACACCATGCCAATGAAACCAAAGGTAAATCACAACTATAACTTCTGCATCTACTGTCAACACACACAATCAATAACAAGAACCAACCAACCAAAGTGGATACATAACCACCACCGAAAGGAAAAGTGGTATACAATGGCACAAATAGAACAATACCACCATCTTGCGGCATTTTAATTATTCCACAAAACATGGGGGGCACAAATAAAACTCTAGATCAAAGCATAGAAGAGCGTGCAAATAAGAACATACTACATGAAATCTGAAATCATTTGTCACAACAAAGAAGCTTAAACCATCAACAGATAAAAAAGAACTCAATAGTTTCTACAAATATGAACCTTTGTGAATTTTATGCATGCATTAATCAAATCAAGCAAACAAAATTAGATCTTTTTGCAATAGGTAGCATCAATTCAAAACAAATGATAGATTTGGATGAAAGTGCAAACCTTGGCTTTGGAAATAACCTTAACAACAACCTCTACAGATGATGCTTCAAAGCAAACAAATCTTGGTCTTTTTCAAATATGAAAAAGGGTATCTCCAAAATTTAGGTTGACAACTAACTATGGGATGGAGAAAATACACAACATTCAAACTAACATTCAAACCTAACATCATTGCTAAAATAGATTTACACATGTTGAGGAGAATTTATGAAGAATCAACATATTCATATATATTTCCCAACCTGTAATTCCTTTTCTCCACGGTACTCTCTTTTCTATGTTCTTAGAGAACTTGCCAGAATGCTTGGAGATCCACGGTACCTGCGATTGCTTGGAGATCCTGCCGGAATGAGATCTTGCCGGAGTTGATGATGGAGTTCACCATTCTTCTTTTGCTTTGCTGGTCAAGACCTGTAATTTTTTGGTCAAAATGAAATGATATGGTTTTTTTAATGGGCAGTATAGTCATTTCAAGTCCAAGGATTGCTCAATTCTCCCATTTTCTTAAGGCATCTGAATCCTTGATCCGTACAATGTCATTACAATGCCATGCCTATACCAATCCCATTGATGCACACCCAAACAAGGGTGTGCATGGATTTAGGAAGGTATAATCACCAAAATAGTCCCCTCAGATTTTTTTCTCTCTCTCTGGTCTCTGCTCAAAATGCTCCCGACTAGTCCCTTTACTTTTGAAAATATGTCCACTAGTTAAAAGATGCTCCAACGGTCCCTTTACTTTTTAAAAAAATACGCTCACTTGAGGGACTAAGTGGGCACATTTCTAAAAAGTAGAGGACCTGGTTAGGAGCATTTGTCAAACTGGTAGCACATTTTCAAAAATGAGAGACTAGTCGAGCATTTTCGAGTAGAGGGCCAAAAAGAAAAGAGAGAAAAGTAGAGGGACTAACTAGGGTATTATACCATTTAGGAATGAATACCATTCCAAGGCTGGCAAACAAACAGCCCCTAAGTGTCAAAAGACCTCAAAGTGAGTGGAGAGATTTTTTATAAAAAATTTTATTTACTCTTCTCTTCACTCTTATGAGTGTCAAACGATCTCAAAATGAATTCAAAGAGAGATTTTTATAAATTTTTTTTTACTTTTTTTTACTCCAATGTGTGTCAAAAGACCTCAAAGTGAGTTTCAAAGAATTTTATAAATTTCGTCTCTACCCCCAAGAGTGTCAAGACCTCAAGGTGGGTTTTGGAGAAATTTTATAAGATTTTGTCTCTACCCCCAAGAGTGTCAAAACCTCAAGGTGGATTTTGGAGAAATTTTATAAAATTTTGTCTCTACCCCCAAGAGTGTCAAGATCTCAAGGTGGGTCTTGAAAAAAAAAAGTTTATAAAATTTTCTTTCTAATACCAATAGTATCAAGACCACAAGGTGGGTTTTGGAGAAATTTTATAGAATTTTCTCTCTACCCCCGTGAGTGTCAAGATCTCAAGGTGGGTTTTGAGAAATTTAATTTATGAATTTTTCTCTACCCCCCAAGAGTGTCAAGACCTCAAAGGTGAGTTTTGGAGAAAACTTTATAAAATTTTTTTTTCCCCCAAGAGTATCAAGACCTCAAAGTGAGTTTTGGAGAAATTTTATAGAATTTTCTCTCTACCCCCAACAGTGTCAAGACCTCAATGTGGGTTTTGGAAAAAACTTAATAAAATTTTCTCTCTACCCCCAATAGTGTCAAGACTTCAAGGTGAGTTTTGGAAAAACTTTATAAAATTTTCACTCTACCCCTGAGAGTATCAAGACCTCAAGGTGGGTTTTGGAGAAATTTTATAGAATTATCTCTCTAACCCTAAGAGTTTCAAAGACCTCAAGGTAAGCTTCAAGGAAATACTCATAAAATTTTTCAAGAGGAGGTCCTGTGAAATTACAAAAATACCCCCCACGCATCAAGTTATTATTTTCTCCCGATTTCATATTATAGCATCCCATGTCATTTTTTCACATCAACCCCTGATTTTTTTTTTCTTTTTTTGTTTAAGAAAGTTCAAGATTTATTCAATCAGATCCTTTAAAACTTCACTTTTTCATATGTCTCCCTTTTTTTACAAACAAATCCATCTTTGATAACTTTTGCAAATGAACCCGGATTTTCTACGTTTTTTTTCACTTCAGCCCTCGAACTATATATATATATTCTTTCCTTCTTCTTTTTTTTTTTCTAAACTTTCAATCGCATATTCTGCCAATAAATCTATGATTGTCGTACATGAGGCTCGAAGATCCTAGGGTAAACCTATAGGCTATGTAAATGACCACTGATTGGGAAAAGAAAATAGACTCGATCTGTTATCATTATACCCCATCATTTTTGCTTAAATCCCATACATGAAAGAGTTGTGTAAAGTTAGATTTAGGTTTTGCGAATGCAAATCAAGCAAAGAGAGAAAGGATAAAGGCATCTGTATGCACATAGGAAAGAGAAATAAAATGTGCAGACACTGTACAAAGCACAATTGTATTGCAAACGAATCAGAGAGCAAAACATGGCATGGCATAGTATGCATGCTAATGAGGGATCGAATAATGGCATTAATTGAATGTAAAAGAAAGAAATGGGTCCCACAAGATTCATGGCTCATTTCACATTCGGATGATGGCTATATGAAACATGGGCAAGGATCTTTCATACATTCATACTAACAATGTTTCATGAAGCAATGCATGACATGGCATGGATAAAAAAAAGAAAGAACGGGACCCACTCAAGGTTGCACTCATAACCCATGATGATCATCCATACATCAAGTTTTATAAAACCATGCAATAAACAATATCTTGCTATATTGCATACATAAAATTGCACCTCTTTCATAATTTTTTTACTCAAGACTGATCAGTTGCTTCTCGTCTCCTCCACCGCGTGCTTTATCAACCACCTCTCTCTCTTTTGATCTTCTCTGTCTTTCTTGTCATCTCCTCCCCTCTCTGTTCTCCCTTTTTTTTTCTTCAATCTCCTTCTTAGTTCTCTTTTCCTCTTTTTTTTCTTCTCCCAAAAACTCTCTCCTTTTTTGTTCCTAACTTTTCCTTTCACCTCTCTGAACCCTCTTCTTCTTCTTCTCTTTTTTTTTCCTCAAAGCACTCTGTTCTTTCTTTTTCCTTTCTTCTTCTTTTTTCCTATCTTTTTTAATCTTCCACAATATCGAAACTCCTCCTTGGGAGATTTTTTTTAAAATTTCAATTCAATTTTTTTTAAATTTTAAACATTTTTTTAATTTTGAATTTTGGATTTCAAATTTTTTACTTTTATATAAAAAAATAATATATTCTCTTTTTCCTTGATATTTTCCCATGTGACAATTGGTGGCATGACATTTATTTATTTATTTATTCATTTTGGCCCTCCTATATCTTTTTATTTGATTCTTTTTTCTTTTTAAATTGATATTTTTATTAATAATTTTTTATTCAAAGTCTATACAAACATTTTTATTTATTAATGAGTTGAGTTTCTAATGTGACAATGAAATTATGGTTTGCCAATAGAACGGCCATCTATTAACACTAGCATTATACAATATTTCGAGAAGGGAAAGTTATTTATTAGTGCTTGAAATTTTTTGTTTACTTTAATAAGTTTTTTGACAAAATATTATTATCTGTAGTCCCTCCTTTTATAACTAGTTCTATTTCATCACTTTCGTTTTCTTTGGAAGTTCGAATTTTGTTTGACAAAACGGATACACCAAGAACTAAAGATCAAAACTAAAAACTAAAGGTGATCTAAAAATAATAAATCCGAAGTACCAAAACCAAAGAGCAAAACTAAAAATTGGAAGTAATGTAAAAATAGTTTAATCAAGGTTATCTAGCCGTAGGGTTTAAAAGTAATTCTAGGAAAAAAGAGGGACTTCTAAAAGATTTGAAAAAATCAAAGGTCTTTTTGGGTCAATAGTAAAGTTGTTTTGACCTACGATAAATTAACTTTTAAAAAACAAAAAGAAATAGTTTTAAGTTAAATAAATAAAAATTATCCACTAACGGAGGATAGTAGAAAAAAAAAGTTGATAAAACTCTCAGTTTCATGCCTGTGACAGGTGGTCGTGAATTTTTCTTTTTTCTTTTTTTTGGACTTGAAAAAATTAAATTTTGGAGAGCTAATGTTTTGTAAAATAATTTGTGAAATTGTTCTTTGATTGGATTGTTAAGTATTTCATTTACAAGAGAGCTATTTTTTCATTGTATGGCAAACATTTTAATTTATTTCTTAGTATCTTTAAAACCAGAGTTCTATATCTTAAGTTAATTAAAGAAAGAATTATCATAATTAAACTCAATAACATTCACAAATTTGTTTGTACGTAGGTGCTATATGAAAACATGATATATATATATATTAATATATATAAATAATCATCTAATCACTGTAAATTTTCTCAGGTTGCCATAATGAATATGTAAAATTCTTGTTAATTCAATTTATTTTCATATTTAACAAAAGTCTGAAGTATGCAATAGATAGACACTTAGAAATTAAGGAAAAATCTACATACAAATGTTCTAGTAGATTAAGAAGGGAAACAAAAAAGCAAAGTAGAACTAATTGTCCAACATAATAATGTCTGTTGGTCTAGTTTGAAGTAGAGATGAGTTCCACAGCCATGGGAGCGGTTGGGAGTGCAGGGATAGCTCCTTTCTTTGTTGTAGCAATGGCTCCGCATGCATTTGCAAACTTAAGTACCTTTCTCAACTGCTCCTCATTCTGCATCAATTAATTGCATTATTATTTATGTTTTGTTTTGTTTCTTTTTTAAAATAAAAAATAAAAAATTATGATATGAAAATTGTACTAAAAATTAATACCTCGAAGAGAGATCCCTCGACACATGTAAAACAGCAATGAACAAGAAAAGCTCCAACAAATGCATCACCAGCTCCAGTTGTATCCACTGTCTTCACTGAATACCCTCCAACCTTGCCTTTGAAATCCTGAAATAATCCAAAACAAATCAATTTATTTGAATAATTACCTTCTATATTATGTATATATTAATATATATGAGATATCCAAATGATAATTAATTAAGTTGATTATTAATTCATGAACCTTAGTGTAGTATCTGCAACCCTTCTCTCCATCAGTAACAAGAAGCAGCTTAAGACCTTCATACCAGAGTGAAAGAACCACATCTTCATTGTAAGGATCTCCTTGTGTTAAGAAAGCAACCTCATCATCACTCACCTGATCAATTTTAAAACGACAGTACCGTTAATATAAATATATCAAACAAAAGTGATGTCTATCTATCTATATATTGATCATGATACAAAATATATATATATATATATATATATATACTTACTTTAATGAAATCAGCATGTTTCCAAATACTCATGATGCCTTTACGGGCAGCCTGTTCAGAAGGCCACAAAGGAAGCCTGACATTTGGATCATAAGAGAGAAGAGCTCCGGCATCCCTGGCGGCTTTCATCGCCGCTATGTGAGCTGATCGGCACGGCTCTGTGATCAAACTGATAGAACCATAATGGAAGATCTTGGCATTCTTGATCAGGCTCATGTTAAGCTCAGCCTCAGTCAACAGCATATCAGCACTTGGGTTTCTGTAAAACATGAACTCACGTTCACCATCACTGCGCAGCGTCACAAACGCAAGCGCTGTTCTTGCATGCTCATCAAACAATACTCCCTCCACGTTCACTGAGTTTTTCTTCAGTATGTCAACGAGCATGTGTCCAAACTCATCATCACCAAACTGAAATCAAGATTCATATATATATATGATTAAAAAATTAAAATAAGATATCATAAAATTTAATTAATTAATGTGCTTAAAAAAGTAGAAGATATTTAAAAGATTAAAAAATAAATAAATAGTTAATGTTATATATTTATTACCTTGCCAATGAAAGCAGAGTTTCCTCCATGCTTAGTGATGGCAACAGCCACATTGGCCGGAGCTCCTCCGGGGGCTTTGATGAACCCCTGTGACTCTGCCAATGAAACTCCGGCGACGTCCGGCACGAAGTCAATGAGCATCTCACCGAAAGACACAACCAAGTCTGATGCCATTGCAAACCAAGAGTAAATTAACTACCAATGGGAGGAAAGAAGATAAAAATTAAGTGTTTGAGTGAAGAGCAGTGAAGGGGAGGGGGTGTGTATTTATGAGTTAGTTTAGTTGGACTTTGATGTTGATTAGGATTGAGATAATTAGTGGATTTGATTTTATCTAATGGTAAGTTAAAGAAAAATATTAGCGTTATCTTTGAATTGTTAGTATTAGGATCATAAACTTATATTTTGTATTAAAAGTATGTCTTTTGTATTAAATGCATATATCTGACTGGGTATTAGCGAATATTAGTTATATTAATAAATTTTGATATTAAACATGAGGGCTGAACTACAAAAAGTGGATTGTTAATATGGGAAAAAAATGGTTAATTTTGTTAGTGCATTGAAGCAAATAGAAATAAATCCCACTCAGAACTTTAAAATTATAATTTAAGAATTTTGTTATTTTAAAGTCGGAAAGCTAATATCAGCGAATTTACTATTGTTATAACCAGCTTATAATGTAGCTTTTTTAGCCCAGCACTATAGTAGCCTGATACTATAGCAGCCCGAGTTTTACATTATTTATTTCTTCTTTCCTTCTTCTTCTTGCTTTAGCTCATTCAACCGAACCTTACCTTTTCTTAGAAATTTTTATCCTACGATTTTTTCGGGCTAACCAAACTAGAAACTTCTTTCTCCCATGCTAGTAAGTACCCTAAGAGTTTTAATCCAAGTTTTTATTTTGTATTTTACTCGTATTTCACAGTTTTTTAATTCTTTGAAAACCTTGTATTAGAGCATTGTGTGGTGATTTTAGGCTTAAATCGAAGCCAGTGATGTTGTGATTCTTTGTGATTGATGCTGTAATGAAATTTTTTATTGGATGTAATAAAAATCGGGAGAAAACCATTGCGTTAGGGTTGGTTTTACCATAGCAGTTCTTAGTTACTGTAGAATTGGTGAATTTTAGTTGTTTCCTTCCCTTCCTTAGTTTAGAATGAAGCTCAAACCTTTAGAAATTCTTTTGATAACCGAAAAACCTAGTTTTGAGCAAACCTTAGGATCGATTTACTGTTGATTGTTAGAGAAACTTAGGGTATCACTGTTTGATTTATTTTGCCAATTCTTGTTGGTGTTTGTTGTGCTTTGGCAAGGAGTTGAAGTTTTGGCTCGAGACAAAGAACTATTAGAGGATTAACATTCAGGGAAGTGAAATCATCAAAGTTGTGAATAGGAATGTTAAACATAATTCTATTAGAAGAATACCGATATATATATATTATAATGCTTGAGTAATGTTTTATTGGTTTTAATACTTGAATCAAGATTTTGATTGACTTGAAATGAGTTATTTATGTATGGTTCATACTTGAAAAGCATTATTGTTGGAAGGAAAGGATTTTGGATTGATGCTTGATTTGTAAGTTGTGAGTTGATTTGTGTGAAAAAAACTTTGAATATGCTTTATGTGTTTATCATTTTTCCTTGGGGAAATGACATTAATTCTTGGTTATTGAGTACTAGTGGACTCGTGTGGAGATATACTTGTATTACTTGGCTTAGATGGTAGTTACCCCTACTACAGTAGGCATTTCTAGTGGTCAGCCTTTTGAGGTGACTTGAAAGACCAACTGATCCTTTTCGACCAATGCAGGAGCGGGCACAGGACTTTGATTGGACGGTCATCTTACTATACGGTGAACCGATGGGTTAATGTCAAGGACATGAGTACCTTGATGGCTCTGAGCCTAGCCGCAGCCACGGCGAAGGTTTAGAGATATTTCTAAACCACTACTTGCTGAGTGCGTGAGTTGGGTATCTTAATGAGTTGGTGTTTTCATGCGATCGAGTTTTGAGAATTATCCTGTGGTGTTTCTTTTATAGTGACATCTTGAATTTGTGGTGAGGAGGCGAAGCCCAATTGTCGCTCTTAGAAGGGTAGTTCCCACAAATTTGATTTCGCAAGAGTATTATGTCTATTTATCTCAAAACTCATATTATATAGTTGTATGGATGTGGAACTATTTTAATCTTTATATTTTATTTTAAAAGCTTGGTTTTTATGTTCAACTTATTTTTATAGTTTGAACCTCGTATTTTGTATTTCATGGAGTTGATGTTGTAAAACCCCTAGTTGGGGGTAAAAAGAGTTTCTTGACACTATCTTTTGTTACTGTTTTTAAGGATCCCTATTATACATAACTATGTTCTAAAATCTGCTTTATATTATTGGTAAAAACATTATTTTGGTAATTTATGATTATTATTTTAGTATATT
Source organism: Dioscorea cayenensis subsp. rotundata (assembly GCF_009730915.1). Taxonomy (NCBI): domain Eukaryota; kingdom Viridiplantae; phylum Streptophyta; class Magnoliopsida; order Dioscoreales; family Dioscoreaceae; genus Dioscorea; species Dioscorea cayenensis. The sequence continues at coordinate 4,292,574 of NC_052475.1, forward strand.
CTAGTAGAGTTGGCCACTCACTAAGTGACCCGAGGGTTGCTTACCCCTTATTCTTTTTCCCAGGTTTTAGCAAGTAGTAGTGTGGACTTCGTTGTATTTGTGATCAGTATAGTTCTTAAACCCTGCTATCAGATCATGTAGTTAATGCTTCCCTTGTGTACCTTTGAATTCACCTATTTTGCAAGGTTGTTGATTTCAGAAATTTTACCAACCTTGCGGCAACCTGAGGGTAGAGTGGTGGGGTATCCCTCTTCGGGTTGTCGTGGCGGTTGTCACGTCCCGTAAGTATACGGGTCAAGGCGTCACAACTATTATGTTATTTTTATGTGTGTTTATTTATACATAGTTATAAAAAGATGGCATACAAATATGCAGATATCATATTTGTTCGTCGAGATTATAAGACTTAAATTTGGATCAATTATAAATAACTATATATATATATATATATGACTCTAAATGGTTCAAATTAATTCAAAGAAGAAGCCATTGGAAAAAAAAATATTTATACTTTTCCTTTATTTTTTTAAAAATTTTTGTTTGCAAATTTAAAATCTATCTATTTATTAGTCAACCGGTAGAAAAATTAACAAACATCTTATATAAACATTTATTTATTAAAACATAATTCAATAAAATTTAAATTTCGTTAAACAAATGAAATATTTAATTTTAAATTTTATTTTTAAACCTTAAATTACTCTATAATTAAGTTAGATTGAGATAAATAGAAATTAGGTATGTACCTAGGGGTGTATTCGATCAAGTCCCGAGCCCTAGTAGCGAAGCTCGAGCTCGAGCTCTCGATCGAAAAATTCAAAATGATTTGATACTAAGTTTGAACTCGACCGAGTATTCATTTTATAGCTCGAGCTCGACTCGATACACAATTCGAGCTGCTCGAGCTCGCTCGATTAAACTCGAAATTGTTGAAATGACTATAAACATTATGCTCGAGCTCGAAAATTTATTCCCTTGATTTTAATAAAAAAAATCTATTTTTTCCATCCATTCTAAAATGACCACATGCTAAAATTTATTAAAGACAACAAACACAATTCAAACTTGACCAAATAAAAGAACTAAAAAAATAATAACATTCTTTAATTTTTTTCAAAGATAAACAAATACATTCATATTTAAATAAAACAAATAGAACTCATACTTAAACAAAATTCAACAAATAGAACAATTATAAAACAAGTAAGTCCATAGTTAATAAGTCCAAGTAAAACAAATAGAAAATAAACAAGTGCTAATACAATTCATTGACAACAGACAAATAAGTCCATAGATAATAAGAAAACAATCTATCCACCATCAACATCCACCATCTCAAGAATATATTTCTTGATTGTGAGGGTTTGACCCAATGTTTCCATCAAACCTATACAAAATTACGAATGAATAATTGGAAAACAAATCATTTTAATCATTGATGATAAAAAAAAATAAGGATGAACAAACTTAAATGTTACTTACATGCAAACATAATTCTTCATACCATTTTAAACTTGAGCTTCAAGGTATTTCAATTGAAATCTCAATTAGGTTCTTCTCTTTCTAATATATAATAAGTGAAAAAAGAATGGTCAAAAATTACATTAAAGCAAGGAAACCATGAAAAATAAAAAGTTATATTAAAGCAAGAACAATTATAAACTCACTTTGTTTTTTTTTTTTCACTCTATGAAGATTTCGACGCTAATCTCCTCCACAAAGCAATGCTTGCACTGTATCGGGAGGCAATGAAGCACGATAAGTGTCAATCACTCTATCGTCTGCACTAAAAGTACCCTCTGAAGCCATTGTAGTGATAGGAATAGCAAGTATGTCACGAGCCATCCTAGACAAGATGTGATATTTTAAAGTACTTTCCTTTCACCATTCTAAAGTATTAAATTGATTAGGATCTCCTTCAAAAATAAAACAACCTTCAGCTAAGTATGCATCCAAATCTGACTGTTGTGGTGAGGCCTTTTCAATAGATTTCACATAACTTGAAAATTCGGACCAACCTGATAAGCATTTGCCATTTTAACCAACATCATCATTATTATGCATTGTGGTTTCACCACTATGCTCATTGCCATGTTGATATTCACGAACATTTTCTTCATTAAATTCATGTAGAGCTTCTCGAACTTTAGCAATATTTTCTCTTGCTTCTCTATCGGAATACATCCTTCAAAAAGTAAAATCAACAACCCTCATTTTGCATCTTGGATCCAAGACGGCAGCCACGGACATGAGCAAATTGCATTCCCCCCAATATTTATCAAATTTAGCCTTCATTTTGCCAATCATTGTTCTAATAAACTCATCTTCATCATTCGCCCTTTTGTCTACCAACATTTTCATATGATAGACTTCATTGAGAAACAAGTTGGAAGTTGGATAATCACTACCGGAAATAATTTTTTGTGATGGCATTAAACACTTCTAAAATCTTATATATTTTCTCCACCTTTGCCCAATCTTCAAGGAATGGGAAACATTGATAAAGGATTTCCCGATCTTTGAACATTGGAAAAACATCTTTAAATTTCATTGCAACTGATAGCATTTCAAACGTTGAATTCCAACGTGTCTTGCAATCAAGAATAAGTTTTCGCTTCGGCAATTGTAGTTGATGCACAATATCAGAAAATGACTTCAATGTTGCTTCACTTTGATTAATAAACTTCACACTTTCATGAATATCTTCAATTATTTCTTCAATTTCGAAAATGCCATCTTGCACCATGACATTAAGAATGTGTGCACAACAATGAATATGAAATAACTTTCCACCACAAAGAAACCTTTTAACTCTTGAAAATGTGTCTTTAAGAATCCTAATTGCCACATCATTGCTTGAAGCATTATCAACAGAGATAGTAAAAACCTTGTTCTCAATCCCCCACTCTTTCAAACACTTGAAGTTACAATCGGCAATCTAACACCACGACGAGGAGGTGGAAGACGAACAAAATTGATAACACGCTTATGCAATCTCCAATTATGATCAATAAAATGAGCTATTAAGACCATATACTCGATCTTTTGATTGCTAGACTTCCATAAATCTGTTGTCAAGCTTATCTTGCTAACATTCTTAAGCAATGTTTTCAATTTTTTTCAGTTTCATAAACTTGCATACAATCTTTCTTGATACTAACCAGCGATACTTTTTCCCATTCAGGCATTTCACATATTTGCATCATATTAAAATCTTCCTCTTCCATTACTGAATAAGGATGCTCATGCATCAATATCCAATGTGTAGCTGTTTCTCTCATTTTTGCCATGTCAAACTTGCCATTTGTGAGAGCCGGTTGTATTTCAACATCACCATTACCTCTTTGTATAAGTTGGAAAAAAAAAATCCTTTGCTGTTGATTTTGATAAATTTTTTCTCTTCGTCCAAGTTGACAAGTGCTTTTTGAAATGAGTTGTACTCTTGCAAGCATTTATAGCCAACTTCCTCTTGCAATGAATGCATTCTCTTTTTTTAGAACCATCAGGAAGATCAATTTCTTTAAACTCCAACCGTACACTTGAAGTCTTGGCCCTTTTTTCTCATGACCTTCCTCTTTTTCCCCCTCACCAAGGTCAACAACATCACAATCCTTTTCAATTGGATTCGTGCTTTTATTCGCATTTCCATCATCATCACCATCAAAACTTTTGCTCATTGAAAAATCACCTTCTAAAATAGCCCGACTGGTTGATGAATTTGTTCCGGACTGAAATGGTGTAAATGAGAAATTTGGTGTGCTTAACGACATATTGCCTATCATAATAAACAACCAAATAAATAAATAAATCAACCTTTCTGTATTAGACATGTAAAGTAAAATAAGCATGGTTAAGATGTACAACTTTGATGCCATTGTACAATGAGCTCTCAAATATATATATATATATATATATTTATATAATGAAAGTCTACAATTGGTCAACTAAGTATTAGAAAAAAATGGAAATTTTTAAACCATATGCACTCTATTACATGAATTAAAATAAATGTCACTTTGTTATAATTATTTTGAATTTTAATTCAGTTGAAGGATCACATAATGATTAAAATAAATATATAAATAGTTCAACAAGCAAAATGAATATATAAATATACCATAAAAATAAAAACAAATGCATCTAAACTAAGCTACATAATTAAAAAAGAAAATTGATTTTTTTTAATATAATTAAAAACTTAGTGACTGACCAATAGAATGGTGACACATGTACATCTATGTTCATTTTCATTATTAGGTTAATATTAATTTCATTGAGATGTTGTGAGACTCACACTGCATGCAAAACATACGCAAATATGAACAATTACTGAGAGAAATTTCACTTGACCTAAATAAACAAACACAGACATGAATATTAAAACAAAGTGACTAAATTAAGTGTAAAGTTATTGGTAGAATAATTGAATTGATATATAACTTGATCAGAGTTTTCAAACATTAATTCAGAGGAACCGAGGACTTGTGTTTGCTCTAGTTTGACAAAAGATACATGGCTGATACATGGCTAATACATGGAAGACTAGATTCATTCTCGGTATTCAATCATCTCCGGGCAATACCTTTGCGAAAGAACATCCACTTGTTAATTGAAAGATTTCTCCTGGTGACCACTGATTTACTGGATCATTTGCTTCCAGCGTTTCCGGCAAATATCACTAGGCCTGAGAATGGGAAACATTCTTTAATCATGATCTAATCTAATGGTTATAATCAAAAGAGTCAACAGCATACAATGCCAAAAAAAAAGGGCCATTTTTCAACTTGATTCATTGTGCTTTCATTCCCATTTGATCGTCGATAATTTTCAAGCATAAATAGAACTATATCAAGTTACTGGAAAGAAATTAAAGATGGGTTTAGAGGGATTTAAATACAAAGTGATGTTTTATCTTAGTATTGAAGATGACACTTAATTTGGCATAAGTTCAACAAATGTTGAAGCACAAAAACAAAGAAAATGAAGAATCATCAGGCTATTCCAATCAGTTTTCAAAAGCAGATGAATGGATACTGTCCAAAGACGATAATAGAGATAGATTTTAGAAATATATGCCATTCATCCTAATGTTTTGATCAGAGGTTGTAACCAATTTAGCTCCATAGCTCCAAACCTCATATCTGATCTTCTGAGCTTTATTCTAAAGTTGCTCCTAAGTTCTACTTGGAATAATAATTGCAATCTATATGACATACAAGTTACCTATGCTCCAAAAGGTTGTCCCAGTCAACAACCTCCTCGCAAAAAGCATCTTCATTTTGAAGCCTGCATCAACAATGATATTAGCATCAAAAAACTTTCTCACAGTTACACCTGAATCTCAAAAAAATGCTATGAAAATCTAAAGATAAGCATCAGATCAAGAGAATTATAAACAGAGGAAACAACAGACAGTGAAACATAGTGGATGAGATGAGGGTGTGGCAGCATCTAAGTATAACGAACTGGCGATGAAGAAAGAGAGACGAAGATCACAAGCGAACAAAAGATCTCACCTTTGATATCGCCGACGAACTCAGTGCGAACCGGAGACGAAGAAAGAGAAACAAAAAGAGAGCGCGAGAAGAAAGAGAAAGGAACTAAAAAGCCATCGTCGGCGCAAGCTCACTACTTGGCACCTCACCGGCATTTATCGAGTCATCCACTGGGATTAGAGAATCGAGAAAGTGGCCCCGACTAGGTTGAAGGATGGTGATAAATCCGCGATTAGGATTTAGGGTTAGGTTTTTTTGTGAAAGCCTCAAAGGGAGGCTCGATTGACATGGCGCTTCTATTTCTCAATATGTTATGAAAATCCATATGCATATTAATTAGTGAGAATGAGAGATTTTTTGGTTAAAAAAATATTAATATGTTTAACTTTTAAAAAAAGATATAATGGTAATTATATAATAAATATTATATTATATATATGTTACTACTCGATTAGGGCTCATAAGCACTCGACCCAAGTATCTAGATACTCGAACTCGAGCTCGCTAACTACTCGAGTTACTGAAAGCTCGAGCTCGGCTCGACCATGACCGAGCCAAGTTCGAGTTTTCACCGAGTCGAGCCCGAGTAGCTTGCGAGGAGAGGTGTATCATTTACACCCCTAAATTGTACCTATGCACCTTTGATATCATAAACATTATAAAAACCTTATTTTGCATACTTTAACTTCAACTAAGTCTCCAATTTACATAACTTAGTTAAGATTAATTAGATTCTTTATTACATATTTAACTACAATTAATCATAATTTGATAGAAAAAGAGGGCGCTTTTCCTCCCAAGGCATGTCAATGCCAATTTTTTTATTTATAAAAAGCAGTTTTATTAAATAATAATGATATTCAATTAAATGTTTTTTTATTAGAGTATACTCCTTTATTTTTTTATAAAGAAACTCATTAAAAAAATAAATTAAAAAAATTTCTTCTTTCTTGCAAATATATAAATAAAAAAATAATAAAAATTCAAATATATATATATATATACACAATATACTAGAAATCATAACTCTGCTTATATCTAACTTGTTGGTTAGTTACAAAACATTTTTAGAAAGTTAAATCTCTACTTTATGTCTCATTGGAAGTAATAAATCAACATAAAATATTTAAATATCTTAAATTTTAAACACAATAATAATAGTAAATTTTAAAATATCAACATAAAAATATTTATATATCTTAAATTCAAACACAATAATGATAACAAATCTTAAATTATGAGTACAAATTTGTAGTCCAAATTTTTATATCATTGCATGAAAAATACATGGAATAAAAAAATATTTAGACTAAATGATCAATTGTCACCCATGTACATGCTCTTTATTAAAATATATATATGATTTATCACTTTCGTAAGAAATATATATATATATATATACAATAATTTAGAAAAATTATTTATAAGCCCATGAAAAGTTTCAAACATTCACTACTTTAATTTCAAAAATTCCATTACATCACTCCTTTTTTTAGTCCCTACCGAGGTCCGTTAGTTTAATGACATGCGAAAAGTCCGAAATGACCATTACTTTTTAAGTGAAAAAAATTAGTGGAGTTTTTTTCCCCGTCAAATCATGTCACATTAAATATTGTCGACTTTTTCTTAATTTTTTTCCCTCACCGAAAAAGTCTCGCTATGCGTAAGATGGTTGAGACTGCTTCTCAAACATTACCAGATGGCTCACAACCTTCACCACTTGATATGGATGCTATGTACTTGGAGACTTCTGGTGGAGAAAAGAAAAAGAGAGTTTATGGGCTTGGTTCTCATGCATCAAGCATGTATCAAGAGTCATTGTGTAGTGGTGCTACATCAGCTCCCCCACCACCTTCAGCATCTACGGTCCCCCAGAGATTGTGTCTGAGATGGAGGGCATGAAAAAAAAATGACAAATTTGGAAGAACAAAACCAAAGTTTTCTACAGCAGAACCAGAAGATGATGAGACAGATGCGCTGTGAGTGGAAGCGTATGCGAATGATGATGCAATCTGGACCAGGCCAAACATTACAACCTCAGGAGGATGAGGAGGATCAGGATGAGGATGATGATGATGATTATGAGAATGAGGATGATGATGACCTATAGTTATGCCATGAGTATTTTCATTTGTCTTTATGGATATTACTAGTACTATATATATTTTTTACTTGTCTTCGTGCACATTAACTACTACTATTTGTACGTTTTTTTTTATTTTATGCATGGTACTATGACTACTTTTTATTACTATATTATATTTTATCAAATACAGTAGAATTTGTGTGTTATATTTTATTAAGATGATAATGTTAGAATTCATTAATGTACATGATAGCATGGTATCAGTGAATTTGTATTGGATTGGTGGTTGATCCAAAATGTTATTACAAATCTATTACAAATTTGCAACCGATTTGCAAGGGACTTGTTCTGGATCCATTGCAAGTCTGTTTCAAATTTGTAACCAATCTGCAAGGGAAATGTTTATGGATCTGTTGCAAATCTATTATATATTCTGCAACCACTTTGCAAGGGACTTGTTATGGATCCATTGCAAAGTTGTTGCAAATTTGCAATCTCTTTGTAAAAAATTGGCACATATCTGGAAAAAGCCGTTGCAAAGCTATTGTCAATTTGTAACACATTTGCAATGGATTTGTTTGGGATCAAAAGATCTGTTGCAAATCCCTTACAAATTTGCAACCTAGTTGTAACAGACTTTGCAATGAAATTGTTGCAAGTCCATTACAATTTCATTACCAATTTATAATATATTTGTAACCGATCTAATGCTAATCCGTTGCAAAAGTGTTGCCAATCCGTTCCAAACATTTTGCAATGGATTAGTTCTCATTGCAAAAATTTGCTACGAGCAAAATAGCAATGGCATTAATCCGTTGCAAAACCGTTACAAAAGTTATATCTGCAACGGAATGGCAATAGATTCGACCGTTGCAAAACTGTAAATTTCTTGTAGTGAGAGACTTTTTCTTATTCTCCTCCTTCTCATATTTCTAATCTTTCTTGTGTATTATTAATTTTTCTTATGTATTATTTAATGGCTCATGTATATTTTGTATTATGCATTACCCCACGAAAGTCTTTCTCGAGACAACATGAATATGCTAATGTTCAGACTTTTTTTATCCTAACATCCTTCTACTAAAACGCTCAATATTGTCTGAAGTGTTCAAAGAAAAAGATAATCAAGTCACATAGTATCGATATCTGTAATTTATATTGTAATCGGCACCATCAGTTAGACATAATTATCGACCATATAATGCAATCATAGAGGACTGAGCATAATGCAAATGAAATTTATTTATATTTTTTTTCTCACAACGAAAAGTTTCTATGTAATATTATTCTGAATTAAATATATTTTGATGTTGTTATGTATTACCTACATTCCATATTTATTACATAAGTTTCATGTGTAATATCTATTTTTCTTGTATATTATCTACATTTTATGTATATTATCCGTGTAATATCTATTTTTCTTATGTATTATCTACACTTCATATGTATATTATGTACATTTTATATGTAATACCTATATTTCATGTATATTATCTACGTTTCCAACAGCTTTCTCATCCCGACAACATCTTTTCTCATCTACAAGGGGAATAATTTTTCTCCGCATACGATTATTATTATTATTATTATTATTATTATTATTGAAATAGTAGTTTTGAAATACCGGAAACGTCGATGGTGATAAGATGGGCATCGGGGGTCTTCTTCCAATCAGCGCGCCGGCGAGACGGCGAGGACGTGACGGTCAAGACCAAACGGGATGTGCTCCAGAACCCAGAAAGAATCCGAGGAGAGGTCGGACAAAGGGCATCATGCCGATTCAGAAAAGGTGCTATGAGTTAAGCCGACGCCCAATGCTCGCGAGGACGATGCCCAATGCTTGCTACATCGATGGATTACTTGCTTGATTGATGGGATATATGAAGATCTCGTCGGAGTTGGGAATTGATTGCTCGGTGTTCGTCGGAGATGAAGGCAGTGGAGGGTTTTTATAGAGGGTCTGGTTTGGGAATCGTAAAGAAAGTTCGAACGAGGACGACAAGGTTCGAGTTCACTTCAGGATGGATCATGTCCAGAGATTTCTTCATCTATCCCGTGCACGAATCACGAGGCGGAGTATTAATTAAATATTGGGGGATGGCGTTTAATGTCTATAAATTGAAGTAAATTGTTTTTCCAGGAAAAAAAAAATAATGAGAGGGTTTATTAATTATTAATTATTAATTATTTTTTATTTTTTATTTTTTTATTTATTAATGAGTTGTGTTTCTTGATATGACAGTGAAATTGTGGTTTGCCAATGGAAAGACCAACTATTAACAGTAGCATTATACCATATTTCTAGAATAGTATGGCATAATTAGTTTTAGTTAACTATGATTCCACCACAAATTAACTTTTTAAAAATAAAATAAAATTTGTTTTAAGTTAAATAGATAAAAATTATTCACTAAGAGTGATTTTTTTTTTTTTTTGGACTTGGAAAAATTAAATTTTGGAGAGCTATTGTTTTGTAAAATAATTTGGGGAATTGTTCTTTGATTGGATTGTTAATTATTTCATTTACAAAAAGACCTATTTTTTTAATTGTATGCAGAACATTTAATTTATTTCTTAGTTTTCTTAAAAGCCAAAGTCCTATATCTTAAGTTAATTGAAGAAAGAAGTATCATACACTCATAACATTCACAAGTTTGTTTGTACAAATTGTTGAGTATTTCATTTACAAGAGAGCTATTTTTTTCATTGTATGCGAAACATTTAATTTATTTCTTAGTATCTTTAAAAGCTAAAATCTTATATCTTAAATTAATTGAAGAAAGAAGTATCATAAACTCATAACATTCACAAGTTTGTTTGTACGTCCATGCTATATGAAAACATGATATATATATATATATATAATCATCTCATCACTGTAAATTTTCTCAGGTTGCCATAATGAATATGTAAAATTCTTGTTAATTCAATTTATTTTCATATTTAACAAAAGTCTGAAGTATGCAATAGATAGACACTTAGAAATTAAGGAAAAATCTACATACAAATGTTCTAGCAAATTAAGAAGGAAAAATAAAAAATAAAAAAAGCAAAGTAGAACTAATTGTCCAACATAATAATGTCTGTTGGTCTAGTTTGAAGTAGAGATGAGATCCACAGCCATGGAAGCGGTTGGGAGTGCAGGGATAGCTCCTTTCTTTGTTGTAGCAATGGCTCCGCATGCATTTGCAAACTTGAGTGCCTCTTTTAACTCCCCCTCGTCCTGCATCAATTAATTGCATTATTATTTATGTTTTGTTTTGTTTCTTCTTGTAAAAAAAAATAAAAATTATGATGTGAAAATTGTACTAAAAATTAATACCTCGAAGAGAGATCCCTCACTAACAGCAGCAACAATAAACAAGAAAGCTCCAACAAAAGCATCACCAGCTCCAGTTGTATCCACTGTCTTCACTGAATACCCTCCAACCTTGCCTTTGAAATCCTAAAATAATCCAAAACAAATCAATTTATTTGAATAATTACCTTCTATATTATGTATATATATATATTGATATATATGAGATATCCAAATGATAATTAATTAAGTAGATTATTAATTCATGAACCTTAGTGAAGTATCTGCAACCCTTCTCTCCATCAGTAACAAGAAGCAGCTTAAGACCTTCATACCAGAGTGAAAGAACCACATCCTCATTGTAAGGATCTCCTTGTGTTAAGAAAGCAACCTCATCATCACTCACCTGATCAATTTCAAAAAAACAGTACCATTAATATAAATATATCAAACAAAAGTGATATATCTATCTATCTATCTATATATTGATCATGATACAAAATATATGTATATACTTACTTTAATGAAATCAGCATGTTTCCAAATACTCATGATGCCTTCACGGGCAGCCTGTTCAGAAGGCCACAAAGGAAGCCTGACATTTGGATCATAAGAGAGAAGAGCTCCGGCATCCCTGGCGGCCTTCATCGCCGCCATGTGAGCTGATCGGCACGGCTCTGTGATCAAACTGATAGAACCATAATGGAAGATTTTGGCATTCTTGATCAGGCTCATGTTAAGCTCAGCCTCAGTCAACAGCATATCAGCGCTTGGGTTTCTGTAAAACATGAATTCACGTTCACCATCACTGCGCAGTGTCACAAACGCAAGCGCTGTTCTTGCATGCTCATCAAACAATACTCCATCCACGTTCACTGAGTTTTTCTTCAGTATGTCAACGAGCATGTGTCCAAACTCATCATCACCAAACTGAAATCAAGATTCATATATATATATATGATTAATAAAACAAGATATCATAAAAATTTAATTAATTAATATGCATAAAAAAAAAAGTAGTAGAAGATATTTAAAAGATTAAAAATAAATAAATAAATAGTTAATGTTATATATTTATTACCTTGCCAATGAAAGCAGAGTTTCCTCCATGCTTAGTGATGGCAACAGCCACATTGGCCGGAGCTCCTCCGGGGCATTTGATGAACCCCTGTGACTCTGCCAATGAAACTCCGGCGACATCTGGCACGAAGTCGATGAGCATCTCACCCGAAAGACACAACCAAGTCTGAAAAACATTGCAAAACCAAGAGTTGATTAACTACCACTGGGAGGAAAGAAGAAGAAGAACAAATGTTTGAGTGAAGTGTCGTGAAGGGGGGGGTGTCTATTTATAAGTTGGTTTAGTTGGACTTTGATGTTGATTAGGAATGAGATAATTAGTGGATTTGATCTTTATCTATCGGCAAGTTGGAGAAAAATATTAGTGTTATCTTTGAATTGTTATAGGAATTAAAATTGAATCCGGTTGATATTTGGATCATATACTCATATTTTGTTTCTAATTTGGAAGGATTTTTGTAGGGATAATCCCCTGATGATTAACTGAATTAATTTTTATAATTTATTTAAGTTATATGAAAAATATCTTTCCAATATCCGGAATGTATTATTAAAAAAAATTTCTGGATTAATATTACTTTTATATTTGGAATTGGGTTGTTCCGAGTCTATTTGGATTTTAAATTGTTTCTTTATTTTGAAATTTATTTTATGGCATCCACCACAAAACCCCAAACCCAAAAACACAAAAAACAAATTATACCCATTAAATAATTAAATTATAACTATTTAAAAAAATAAACCAGATTTTTAAAAACTAAAATACCGTTAAAGGTATTATGATAACACGCATTCGATAAGGATCATGAATATGATGTTCTTCGCCCTTTGGATATACTCTCTCGTTCTTTTTTATCTATCGTCGTAGTTAACCGAATCTTACATACCAATAAATTATTTCACTAAAATTTTATAAAAAATTAGTTATCTTTCTAAAATTATCCTTAATTTATATCTTCAAATTTTTCTCTCATATTTAATTCTAAGAAGAAAGTTGAATAAAATCCTATAGGTAACTTTGAAAAAAATAATAATAAATGCTTTTTGACGTTAGAAAATGACAAATAAAAAAAGCATGGATTTGTGACACATAAAAAGGAACGGAAAGAGAAACATGGAGACACAACAGACTAAAAATAGGGGATAGTTTCCCTGACATCTCCCCTATACTGCATGACCCTACTATCTCTCCCCTTCCACCCTACTTTCGTCTCCGCCGTGAGCTCGGTAGTGTCGAGTTCGGCATCACCCGCCTCTGCTCTAATCCAAACACCAGCAAGACCCTGGCATACAAATCCATCTCGAAATGCAACCTTCGCACTACCATCAACATTGAAGATGTCCACGTCAAGGTCTCCATCATGCGCACCCTTATCATCAAGCAAGCATCTCTTAACAGCATAATAGATCTAAATCAAATAAAAGAAGAAATTTCAAGCTCTAACAAACAAAACACGTCACAACACGAACTTCATCTTGAAGGCAATCAAATTTCTAAAACCTCTCATCTTTTTTGAAGTCAATCTCCACCCACGAAACAAAATGACAAAAAACATCTCTATGCATTCATCGAAAACAACAAGCTTAATGATCTAAATAGCCTTTCAAACCGATCGCGAGGAAACCAAAGCACTTCACAACTTCAAATCACAACTACAAACTTCAAGCTCACCACAAACAACAACAACAACAACAACACAACGTCAACTCCTCCACTGCAACTATGTCAAGCATCTCAAGGTTGAAGAAACCATCCGTCTTCATCTCAAGCTCGGATTTGCTATGTGTTGAGTTGATGAAGACCGGGTGGATAAGAACACCGCCGGCGAGCTTCATCGGTGATAAGTACTCCTCGGGTTGTTTGCCGATAAAAGAGGATACTTCATGGATAATATTACCGCCGGTACTGTCACTGACGAGGAACACATGAGAGGAGTCAATGATGGATTCCAAGCTTAGAGAGAGGACCAGAGACGAAAAAAAGTGGCTTTGATGCTCTATTCTAGGGTTTCAATGAGCTTAGGTGAAGAGAAGAATCGCCATATCAAGGCTGACGGGTTCAACTCTAAAAAGAGGATGAGTTAGACTGCCATCTCACACAAGTTATGAATTTAATGTCTCATTGGCTTTCACATTAGCAAAGTCAATGGAAACAGCCACGAAACCGACCATTGTGGCCACCAGTGAAACTATCCCTTAAGAACAGCGACCTGCAAACAACAATTTAAAATTTTGCCAGCCAACATGAAATATTACATACCCGCATAACCAAGTAATATTTGACAATGTAATCAGAAAAAGAGTAACATCACATTGAAACACAGCGATATAGATCCTCTCAGAACAGGTCCAGTTAGGGAGAACAGAAGAGTATATACTTTTTAAAGAGCACTATTCATTCATGTTCTGCATCTTTTTCATGCTGAGAACAATGCCAAATTATATGCACAAGAACAATAGCATCACGTGTATAATTGATGTATTTTATGTGCCAAAGTGTTGATTAGTTAAGCCTAAGATTTCCGATAAGCTAGCTGCCAGAACATCATTCGGAAAAATATGATCAAGTACAGGGGCTTTCCATTTGTGAAGACCTGCACAAAACTTTGTTATTGAACTCACACAATTACGGCAATAACCAAGCTGTGAAAACCGAGCACACGTTTAACTCCCAAGAACCAAATTCTTGAACTGCATTATGCATTTCAGTGCCTTTTCGAACTCTGAACTTTCTAAAGCAATGCTGAATCGGCAGTAGCCAGGTATGCCTGTCCATGAACCACTGTTAATGCACAAACCTGTGGCACGGAAAATGGCTTCCCTGAAATTGAAGTCATCAAGCTTGGCCTCAAAGCCTTCTATTTTAAGAATATTTCCAAGATAAGCTGTTGGTTTTGCCACCATTGACACACCTCCATTGCAAGCAATAGTATCCCATCCACAGCTCTCGAGTACCTAAGATATTGTAAACATACAGAAGTGGTTGTAAAAATTAGGAACAGCAAAAGCATTTTTGTCTGACTCATAAGTTTAGAACAAGTGGGCGCATTTCATCAAAGAGTCTCATTTCACAATCCTGCCATGAAAATTGCAGCTCATGCTTGGAAAAACAGAAATTTGAAAGATCATTGGATTTAATATTTCTGCTTATGAAATCCCAGTATATTTTAATGCATCAGTTTCTTTAATATTGGCAATTAAAGAAACTGATGCTTTGCCTGCGCCTTTGTCTGAGGATCAAGGCAGAATAAATAAATAAATAATGAGTTTCATTGATGAGTCTATTGGGTTTGCCATTTCTTTGTTAAAAAAAATTATTATGCTTTAAAAGTCAAAACCTTGTTTAAAACTTAATAAATGACTTAAAAAGTAGTGATTCGCTTATAAATAGAGTCCGTTACTATTTTGTAGGTAATTTTCAAAGCTAGCTAGATATTATCTATGAAAACAAGTCCGCCAGAACAATCTTCCTTCACTTTGAAGTTGTCAAATGAAGAAGAGTAGCATCTAGATAGCTATAACTATGAAGAAAATAGGAGTGCACATGGAACATAGATAGCTACAATTATGGAGAAAATGGGAGTAAATATGGAAACATAGCTTCAAATTTGAATCAGATGATGATTTTAAATTAATTATATTTGGAATAGATTTTAGGAAGAATAGGTCAAACTTTGAAATCATTGGTCTTAAAATAATCTTTTGCTGTAATAAATATCATTATTATCTCACATTTAAGTTAAATCTAAAAAATATATATATATATAATTGTGTGTGCATGCGCCTTCACTAAGGTGAGCACTTTTTTTATTTTTGCCTTTCACCTCGGGCAATATAAAGGCCCTAGCGCCTAGGTGCGCCTTGCACCCTTATACACATTGAATATTGCTACAATAGACTATTAACTGCTCAGGACCTGAGTAGCAAAACAGAAACATTCTAGGAGTTGATCAGTCAATGGTTAGGTTGTGCTTAGAGAAAACTTCCAATTTACTCATGAACGCAAGAGGGCTTGATTGCAGAAATTTCATGAGATCTGTATGCACTATTAATCTTAAACTCAATTATGTCATATTAGGATTGGCCTATAAGGAGGGTTTAATAAAAACCATTGAATGCCGAAAGATTACCACAATGTTAGAACTAACTTAGTAGAACCTCAGGCACCCAAAGAGAAAATCCTGGATTTCATCAGCCCACCTAGTGATAGGTGCCAATCCGTTACCTATGAATATAGGGTCAATGACTCAATCATGCTATCACTATTCTACATATATTGTCAGTGGTGCTCGCATTTTTAATAATTATTGAGCAGGAAGTTAAAACCTATAAACTATAAAGCTTTAAAATGAAATGACACATAAAATAAAGAATCAAGAAGTCAAACCTTGATCAACTGCTCAGATTGAGTTCTTAGAATCTCCTTCTGTTGGCTGATAGCCTCAGAGAAGCATTGATCCTTTTTCTCCCTGAGACCAAGCAACTTCTTTATGGCATATCTGATTGTGCTGTGTGGCCTGCTCAAGCTTGGGGAGGCATAAAATAAATCAACCAATGATGGGTGGTTCAGTATTAAAAATCCAAACTCAAGCCCTCCAGTCAACAACTTAGATGATAGTCCTCCAATCAAAGACATGCAAAAGGATGAGTTTGCACACTTGATATGAGACAAACTTTGTTGCAGGTCCCATCCACCCCAGCCTTCTCGGAATTCCAGTCCTGAAAAAGATGTATCGATCACCACTCTAACTCCCATGTCAGCACAAATGAAAAGTATTTGTTGGATCTCTTTGTTGCTGTAGAGCATGCCAGTAGGGTTCACAGTAGGGCCAGAAATATACAGCCAGGGCTTTTTCACTGTCCCCAGCAAGCTAACAAGTGCCTTTGGTGCAATTTTAAACCCTTCTTCTGCCTGGGTTTGTATAGTAACAACATTTGCTTTCATGAACTTCGCTGCAGATACATGATTACCATTTGCACCTGAGGGGAAAAGAAAGGTGCCACCTTCTTGAACACAACAAAGGACAAGCCTGTTGAAAAGAGCCAAAGGAGAATTTCCATATATGACTTCAGAAGAACTATCAGACAGGAACCCATACTTATTCTTGACTAGCTCTTGGATTCCAGAGCGAACATCAGTTTCAGACTCGATCATATTCTGCCGCGCAAAGCTCTCAAAAATTGAAGCCTTCACAGGTGAAGGTAATGGTAGGAAGCTTTGACCAACATCCATGTGAATAATTGGAGATTCCTTCTCTCCATTTATAGATAGCTCAGCACTATTCAGGGTGGAATTTGCAGAACTTGCAAAATCTATCATTTTCACAGGCTTTTTATCTGAAGATTCCCTCTGCAAACACAGAATTCCCTTTGCTTAAAACATAAAATTGTGGGAGGGCAATACAGGAGAAAGTTCTAGCCGAAACATATCAGTGCTTCTTATAATTTAATAATTGTGGAAAATACATATTAGGTTTTCCTTGGTAGCATTTGGTCCTTAAATAGTTCAAACATCAATTTTGTATCTGTCATCCACTCAAAACCATTCTAAACACCGAACAGAAGTAAAATGGTTTCACCCCTATGCCGAAACCAGTCATTTTTGCCTGCAACTCAGTAAATTAATGCAAGTGAAAGGCCCAAAAATTGTGGCATTGTTTAGCAAGCAGTATTAGTGTCATTGCAACCTGAAAAATAATGTGAAGGCAAACTCAAAAAAAGCACATCATTAACAATCAACATTCATAGTGTAGACTTTATATCTTAATCCATGACAACTCACTGTGTAAAAAAAGGGAGATTTACCCCTTGTAAGGCAGAGTTCAGGATGAGGTTGGTCAAAAAAGAATCAGCTGAGACAAATCAGTTGTGGTAGACTAGTAGAGAGCTGATTTAGTGGTTTGGTTTTACACCATCTAAGGAGGAAAGATAGGTAAAAATTGCTCTCGAAGACATCCCGCAGATACAGAAGGTTTACTATTGTGAGCAACCTATAATATAGTGATGATACAGCAACAACAATTTGGAGTTGCCTACATGAATCATTCCTTTCAATGTTGCTCTATCAAAGAACCAAAACCGAGCTTAGACATATCATTTTGAATAATCCACAGTTACTCTAATTATTTTTTTCTAAAAAAATAACAAATTTTTGAGTAATCTTAATTGAAAACAATGCAATTAAAACAAAACTACAATTTAATGCCCTTCTTTGAAATTGACAGTGATACCAACATGTGCATGGCTTTTCCAACTTGAAATTAGTCCTATAATTTTTGGGTATGATTTGGTATGATTTAATTATGACTGTACCACCTAAATAAATAAATAAGTTTAATTATATAATAAACACACAAAGGATTTTCTAATGAATTCTTTTGAATAAACTTAAAAAGAAAGGCATCTCAAGTTTTTCTGCACAAACAGGATTTTTTCACACACAGGGAGAGAGAGAGAGAGAGGAGGGGGGAAGGAAGAACCTGTTCTGGTGGATGCCGGTCAGAAATCTGAAATGCCAACAGCTCATGAAAGAGACAACCATAATAGTACTGGCTAATCAGAGGCGTATGGCCTTCTAGTAACTCCACAGTCTTTGATAATGCCTTGAAGATGGCTTCATCTTCAGAAATTATAAATGCTACTTCCAAATCAGAATAAACCTGCAAATGTAAATTCTCTTCAATTGTAGAAAGACTTGTGGGACAATAGCTTTCTGAAGAAATTTAAAAATTTCAACAATTTAGTTTGCCTGAAGCAACTGTGAAAGTTGCAAAAGAAATTCTCAAAGTCAAATTAAACTCAAACAATCAAGACGGCGTCCCTGATCGCGAAATGTCATGTTGATTTAATTGGATCTTTTCACTTTAATTTTTTAACAGATTCAATATTCGTTAAGCATCTGAGACTAACCCATCTCTAGATTGCTCCAAAACTAAATTTACCAGACCATCTATGAATTTGACTTAAAAAGGTGATGCTGAAAAGAATAAGAGCGTTCACCTGATTTTTTTCACCAAAACCACATAAGATAGCCGCGTGGGAAGGGAGAACATTTCTAGCAAGATATTTCAAGACCCCATTAGACCCAGGCAGGCTAGACAGCTCAAGATGCTCAGATATGTCAAGGAAAAGTCGGGAACCAATATCTGCAGTAGTACTTAGTAGACTTTCAAAGGCAGCGCTAGTAATTGCTTCAAAATGAGCAATCCCAGTTATGACAACCTGTGGTTTTAGCTTCTTTATCAGCTCAATCATCAATTCTGATTGATTTGGGGCCTCAATTACAGTAATGCCATCTTCCGTATTTTTATCTTCCTTACCCTGAAAAAAACAATAATGACAAGACATGAACATTTACAGTCTTTCCAAGTAAATGTGATTTGGCTTTTCGAGCATTACAAAAGAATATATATATATATATATATAACATGTTGAATGATCAAGCAAAATCATGAGCCAACACATGCACACATATGCAATTACATAAACAGAAAGATGGAGGAAAAGGAGGGTACAGCGCAAGTTCATACCTCCATCACCAGAGATGTCAACCATTTCTTGGGCAAATGTCTTGTCAAATGTTCATCAACGATGGCAAGCCGTGGACAGAACAGCCTGAGAGCATTTTCTATTGCTGTAACCCTTGACGGGAATACTATGACATTCTAGCACAGCAAAAAAAGATTTCTTTTTAGAAAAAGCATAGTCAGAAAACCATATTATGCAATCACATAGTGAAACAAAATATCTTGGTTTAAATTCTTCATTTGCAAAGCAAAACAATGTTTCATATACAAATATCTTTCTCAATCTCATATCCCCTATATATTATTGATGGAAAATGGTCATGGAAAAAGGAATTGTCAAAAGAAGCTCCTGAACTAACCTTTTTAAAGTCTGGTATATGATAAACTCTCTTGATTGATTCGATAACAAATGAAGAGATGAAAAAAACTTTTGGATTGTATGTATACAGCTAACCAATATTTAAAATTTGATCAAAACATTCTTGAAATAACACTATTACTCGCATAAAAGAAATAATTGACACAGCACTTAAAAAAACTCAAATATTTGCATTCAATAGAATAAACATTCACATGCTACATCTGAGAAGACATAGTTCACAGAAATGTGATCATAAAAAGGATAATTACAATGGCTGTAAGTGATGGAAGCTGATTGTGAAGCATCGATAAGAAAAAAACAAGTTCCTACCAAAAGACTAAGAATTTAGCTAAGAAAAATAAATTCTCCAAAATGAAGAAAAAGAAACGATTTATTTTTATGCCATAGGATTAGTTGCATGATTTACCAGCATATTGTAAAACAAAAATTTTTAAGACAAACAGAAACTTAACACATAAGAATGAAAAACAAAGCAACATAGATGGACTGAAATTTCACTTACATCAGTAGTCAATGGAATATGATGATAACTCTTCATAAACCTGGAGATAAGGTTACGAAAATATATACTTCCAGCAGGAGGCTCATAAGGAAGAAATGAATTCTCCTTCAAGACACTAGCAAGATAAGCTAGAAATGGTATCTTTTCATCAGCCACAGAATCATCATTAAATGACAAGTCCAAGGAGCTGCCAACCTCTTCGAAGCCATTTTTCAGAAAATCAAATATTACTTTCACCTGCCAATTACACCAGAGAAGTCAACCATCTACATCAGTGCCTCGGTTTTATGTAAGTCTCTCTAACAGAGAAAAGAGTGGAAAGAAAGAGCTCACATGGTTTGGTTGCCGAAGTTGGCAACTATACACACACAAAGAATGTGAAATTCGTCCACCAGAATTAACATAAGCCCAAGCAGTCCGGGCACAAATAGGCTGATCACTAACAAGCCCCATAAAGAACTCAAATCGATGGTGACTGTTTCTCTCGATTTCAACTAAAGCAGAAATGTCAGTATCTGCGGCCTACAAAAATTTTCAAATGATGTTCAGAATAAGATCTATGACGAATAGGAAAGGTACAAAATAAAGCAGAGCAAAAGAACACAACTGATAACGGCAATCAAATAACCAAATGGTTTTACAATAAGAGCTCATTAACTCTAAAGTACCATGACAACCCGTTAGTCACACACACATTTACCCAAAATATACTTTTATATCAACCAAAATTCATAGTGGCTATCCACTTTTGCTCACCTGCATGACTTTTGTTTGCCAGAGCTTTGTTATATGGAAACCACGGCGCTCAAACAGTCGCTTGCAGACACCTTGTCCTGGACGGCCTCCAATATTAAAGATCATGATACCCATGGGTTTTATGACGGCAATTCCCTCCTCTACAGCCCTAGCAATTAGACCTAAGCCAAACTGGTCTTCAACGAAACCCTGAACCAAAACATAGAATCAGATACACAGGGTTATATCCTACACCTGAAGAAAGAGAATATACAAAGGGACAAATAACAAAATAAGAGATAAAATATAATGGTACTTGAATTTAACTTTGTTATCAATCTGAAAGGCTTGGTCATAGCACTTACTTGGATTCAGTTATGATCTCAAGTTTCTAACAAATATGCTCAAAAGAAAAGAAATGGACACTTCAAATTCAAAATTGACAATAATCTTCAGCTTAGGCAAAGTTCAAGGTTACCTGCCCAGGCCTTTTTGGCATATTTTTCAAAACTTTTATGTAAACTTTGAGAATATTCAAGTCAATAGTAGTTATAGAAAATGAATAAAAGAGGACATCTGAAGACCAGACTATCACACGTGAGTCAAGTCTGACCTGCATACTCCTCCCTTTTTACTTATTTACCATCCCCACAAGGGTTAGAAACTTCTTTACTTTATCCTCAAATACAAAAATGTCACTTGAAACTGGGCAAAATTTTTCACCATAAAATTGACCAGCCTCCACTAAGGAATTGTTAACTACACTTTGAATATCCCACATCTGCTCTATGTAAACTTTGCTCTCGTAGCTTCACATAAACAAGGCCATAAATATGGATCAGACAGTGAATAAAATTTTTACATGCTGTGCAGGATGAAATACATTTTTCTTGCCTGCCTAAAGTGCAGAGAACCACTTGTTTTTCACTTTCCTATTGAAAGCAATCTATACTGTGAATTTTTAAGTTTAGCACATCTTAACATCCTTTAACTTGAAAAACAAACATGATAGCCATCGACAACTCCATTTTTCTACCCTTTTAACCAAGAAGTGCTAAAAGGCCTATGGCACCCCTCTTGCTCTTTCTTGACTCAGTTCAAAACATATAACCAATAGAAACTTTGCACCCCAAAAAAAAAGGCGCTAACCAAGAAGTCAGCCTGACACTCTTACATAAATTTGAAAAGTTTTTTTCAATTTATTCAAATAAGTCCAAAATATAAGACTTATATTATAACCTGAAGAGCGCAATAGTTACTCAAGGAATACAAGAATTCCTCGCTTGCATTTTCAGTAATCATCTTTGACATGGCCTCTGGATTTGGATTGAGAATCTGCAAGAATTGAGTTAAGTTATAGAATTATTGAAGAAGAATAGCTTAAATCATTTACCACTAAATATTCCAAAGTAATGGCCCTGACATGGTGGACTATTTCAGGAAAATATAATGATAATGCCTTGGTGCATCAATGCAGACAAAAGCGTGTTAATTAGTTTAAATAAATATTTACTTCACATATAAGATCATTTACTCCGTACCTGAGGTATACATCCAACAATTCGATCAAGTTCTATTTTTTTATCTCTGCAATAGGCGAGAAGGTCTGATTCATGAAATTCCACTCTGTCAAGCAAAGTTTTGCCCTCTCCATCATATATGGGAAGCCCATTTTCATCCAATGCATTTAGGTACAAGTTAATCCATGCAGCTTTGATAGCCCTCGGGTTTATATCAAGACCATAAACCTGTCATAATTATGTTAGTAGATACTATGAATCAGTGAGACATAAAAGAAACTAACTCACTATCCATAAAATTATCAATACAATATAATGTGCTATAAGTAAACAAGTGTCATCTAAATAGATGCACACTGATCAAGATGCTCCAGCTGAAATCATAGACAATAACCAAGTGCCTTTCATGAAAATTCTATAACAGAGATGCCATAGCGCAACATACAAAGTATCACTCAAAACACACCTTTGAAGGTGACCATTTTTCAGCAATGGCGATGGATATCCATCCATTGCCACAGCCTAACTCAGTAATCGTCTTGTCTTTAAAAATGGAGTCCGGGTGCCGATTTATCCCTTCATAAAATGTGAAGGACCAGTCTTCTGGGATAAATATACTCGGGATTTCTATCATCGTGAGCTTTTTCCTTTTCTGGTAGCCTATTGGCAATAGAAACAATGCAAAATCAACGCAAACTCCAACACTAGCAATTCAGCGCAAATCAAACCAAGAAAAACAGACAAATCCAACACCCATCTTATAGTAAGCAAATCAAAAACAAATGACGAGCTAAACCATCACCAAAATCAATCCTAGCATCCACCAAATCCGCAAAAGACCCATCAAAGAAACCGATGATAAAACCAGAACCAGCTCAAGATACAGAGAAAGAGAAGGAGACCTTCAAAGTCATTAAGCACAACGTCGTGGATGCGAAAGTGATAGTCCTGGAAGCATCGATCAGCATCCTCCTTGAGTGAAACCGTCGTTGAACGTCGGCGAGAAAGACTCTGGCCTCGGTTCGGGCGTCCGAGTTCTCAAGCCTCTCAAGCAAGGACTTGAGGGCGGCATGAGGCAGCGTCGCCCGATCGCGAGCATTCCTCCAAGAAGGCATCCATCTGGGAGGCCATTGACGCGCTCAAGGTCTTCAAGAAGCTCCAAGAAGCTTGGCAATGGTGGGAGGAGGAGCAGTGAAGAAGCAGGATGGAGCTCCAGAAAGCAGAGTCACACGAGCCTCGCGAATCCTGGGATTGCAAAAGATATAATAATTAAATAGATTCAAAGGTTTGAAGGCCTGCCCAGTCGCGTCACCGCCACTGACTCATGTGCCTGCGCCTAAATTATTTTTTTATTAAAAAAAAATAAGTAGAATATCCTAAATGAACCCTCTACTTAAGTCACTCTGCTTTTTTTAATCCCCCTCTTCAGAAATACTCTTAATTAGTTCCCCTACTCTTAAAAATCAGCCCACTTAGCCCAATTATAAATCTTTGGAGTATTTGAAATTTTCCACTTTTGTTTGTTAAATTCTTCAATTTTTTTAAAGCCATTTATTTTTAAAAAGCAAACAATGGTTACATGCTTATTGAATTTTATAAAATCTCAATGGGTGATGTATGTTATTAACATATTAAAAAAATAGTGTGTTGAATTTGTAAAGGATTACAGTTAAAAAATTATCGTATATCTTCAGAAGTTATTTTTTAAAATTGTCACAAAAATTAATTCTATACATACAGCTTAAAACAATTAAATTAGTTATTATAATTCTAAAAAATATAATTAATACAGTACTTAATTTTAAGTTTCTCCCACTATTGAGGAACTGGTCATTGTTTGAAAATTTTAAAAATTTTGCATCTCGAAATAAATAAAAATTTTATATTCTTAAATTGAAATCATAAAAATAAAAGAAATACTCTCTTCGGTCTTTTTTATCTGTCATAAACCCATGTTCTTTTTTATCTGTCATTTTTTAACATCAAGAAGCATTTATTATTTTTTTCCAAAGTTGCCCTAACAATTCTCTACTCAAAATTTAATATAAGAGAGAAATGTGAAGATATAAATTATGGGTAATTTTGGAAAGATAACTAATTTTTAATTAAATTATGTTAAATAACTAACTTTATGAGATTCGGTTATTTACGACAGATAAAGAAGGAATGGAGGGAGTAATTGTACATAAATATATCATTTTTTTTAAAACCAAAACCCCAAAATCATTTGACTAATTAAAAAAACTAATTTGCACTTATCTTTTCTTAAAAATATCACCAAAATTAAAGTCAAGCATACTTATTATACCAGGTAGTGAGGTTTCCGGTACTATCACCAGGAGGTGAGTGTAGCCACGATGGAACAGTTGGGCGGGTACCACGACCCAAAGATGTGAAAACCGCACGTGGGTGAGAATCTCGAGGAGGATAATGAGATGATCCAACGGTAAATCTAAGACTTAATATTATAAAATTAAAACGTTTTATTAATACTAAATATGGTAAATAAAAAAAAAGGCGCGATGTTTTAGGTACTAAAAAATTAAGTTGGTGATAGGGATATAATGATGAAAGAAAAGAACTTTTTCTTTAATTTTAATTTTTAAATTTATTTTATTTATTTTATTTTTATTTGATTTTTAATAATGGAAAAGTAGAGGTTAATGGAAGGGAATGCACCGACTTGTTCCGGTGGGGCCATGTGAGTTCAATTCCTTCTCGAAGCTATAATTGTGTTAAAAGTTGTTTTGGGTTGTTAAAACATGAACGGTTCAACATAGCAAACGTTTTCTTTCAAATGCCGGCATTAAAAGTGCTTGTTTTGTTAAAAAAGTACTCCTATCTAAAATATATATCTTAAAATAAACATAAATTATTATACAAAATTACACATATACCCCTGAGACAATAAGCGTGTATTTATATACCTCATAAAAATCATATATGAAATACATATTTATGGGTGAATATACAACTATTAAAATGGGAATTGATATTGTAAAAAAATATGATTTTCTCCTATTAATGAATTCTATTACACCAAAATTGGAGGAATAAGTAGGAATAAATACTATTGATGATGAAATAATATTTTTGTCCTTGATTAGAATTTAATTAACATGAATTAATATAGATATTTAATTATAATAATTAAAGTATATGTTTAATTAAATAAAATAATTAATTTAACTAGGATAATTAAAGTGAATTGACACTTTTAACCATGGTAGTCATTAATTAAATAAAAATTATTAATTTAGATTGTTAATCAAGATAACAAAAGCAAATAACGATTAAGGTGAGATATTTAATTATAATAATTATGTTGAATAATAATATTTAAAGTATTTATAACGATCATGTTATTAAATATTTGAATATCATTTATTTGCATTAAAACCATAAAAAAACCATTTTATGACATCACCCCATGCTTTTTGCATCCCAATGAAATATTTTTACAATTAACAACAATTTTCATTTCTATTTCTCATTCTTATATCAATTCTCATTCCATAAACCAAAACACTAGGTACGCCATGTTTTCAATGATAAAAATTATTAATCTAAATTTTATAAGGGTCTACAAAGAGACCTTGAATGATATTTTCTCCATTCTCTGTTCATAGAACAGCAAGTGACTCAAGGTTATATCATTAAATAACAGGTTTTGTGAGTGTATATTCTCAAATATAATTCTTTTTAAGGGTATATAAGCAAATGTCTACTTCTCACAAGTATATATACACGTGTGACGCATCACGTGTGTTTGGGCGGGTGCAATTTTTCTATTTATTATTTTGTACTTCAACTCTAAAATAATAGCCATTTTTTTAACATATCTTTCATTTTATTGAGATATTTGTATAATATATAGACAGGTTCTTATTTTTGTTTTAATTATATGAAATATTTTTTTAATCACTTAATAATGTTTGAGAAAATATAATTTGTTTAAGTTGAGTAGGTTATATCAGATTACTTAGTTAATTTTTTAATTTATCTTAAATTATCTAACTTTCAAATTTATACAAACACAATTTAAAATAAAACCATTTAAACATGAAAGTAGAACAAATGAAAAACCATTTGAAAAACAAAATATTGATAAGTGAGTTTGAAACACAAGGATCATGGAAAGCAATCAAGCAAACCACACTATTAGCTTTTTTTTCCTTTTATTACTTTTAAGTAATAATTATATATTATATATCATATTATTATTATTATTATTATTATTATTATTATTATTATTATTATTATCATTTTGACAAACAGGGACAAGCATCCCCATAGAGATTGTCAAAGGAACAAACATGTTTGATGGTATTACATGGGGAAAGATTTGAATCCTTACCATTGCCCTTTACACTTTTGTGTTATAACATTGGGCTATCTAATGGTTGACTGATATATTTATTATTATTACTTGGTGAATTCTCTCTGTTCACATAGAGTTTACATAATTTTGAGGGTTTTGAGTCAATATTGTATATAGACATACAATGTAAACTATGATTAAACTTTAAGGATATCTAGTTTTAAAAGATCTTATGAACATTTATTATACAAATAAATAAGTGCAATTAAAATTTTTAATTATTAATACCATATTTAATATCAATAATGATATTTAGGCCTAATTGATAGTCCAAATGACATGGATTCCATGAATTGATAGTCCTGGAAGCATCGCTAGACATACAATGTAAACAATGATTAAATAATTTCTTATAATGGAAACTTTAGGGATATCTAGTTTTAAAAGATCTTATGAACATTTA
This sequence comes from Dioscorea cayenensis subsp. rotundata, assembly GCF_009730915.1. NCBI lineage: Eukaryota > Viridiplantae > Streptophyta > Magnoliopsida > Dioscoreales > Dioscoreaceae > Dioscorea > Dioscorea cayenensis. The sequence continues at coordinate 4,319,985 of NC_052475.1, forward strand.
TTACACAAATAAATAAGTGCAATTAAAATTTTTAATTATTAATACCATATTTAATATCAATAATGATATTTAGGCCGAATTGATAGTCCAAATGACATGGATGCCATGAATTGATAGTCCTGGAAGCATCGCTTGTCACGCTCGGACCAGCGGGCTCCAGGACGTGACAACCCAAAGAGGGATACCCCACCACTCAACCCTCGAGTTGCCACAAGGTTGACAAAAGTGAATCAACAACCTTAAGAACAAGCATAGAATAGAGGAATTCAAAGATACGCAAGGAAGTAACAACAGTAGTAGCAATACTTAAACATAGGAGTTTAAGAAGTATGCAAATACACAACCATGTAGACAAAGTTTTCAACAGACTATTCGATCCAAGACTTATATAACATGTTCATGATCAAGACAAACATACATTGAACTAAAAAATGAATACATAAGAGAAAGGACTAGCAACTGCCCAGCACACCGCTTCACTACCTGCAACAAACTGGGAAGAAGAAGGAGGGGTGAGTAACCTAGGTCACTCAGTGAGTGGGTTAGCACAACTCTAAAAGAATATACCAAAATAATCAATATAAATTACAAAAATAAGCTTTTACCAATAATATAAAAAGATTAAAACATTGCAACAAATAACCGAATAAACAGGTACACTAATACCAAAGATAGCATGCATAAAGAAAATCTTTTTGTTGATCAAGGGAATGCTTAAGCACCCCCTTGGCCCCATCTCATAAATTATTATTATTAATATATATATATATATATATATGACATATATATATATATATAATATTTATATTTAATATGATTTTGCACATCATGTAGACTTATTTTTTAGATTTTACCGTAACAAGTTACTTCTAGAAACTTATTCTAATGATTTTTTTTTTATAAAATTTCAAATTCTCAAGAAAAAAACCTTTAGAAGAAGTTTTTATTTTGTTGAATGATGCGATCGTACAAGTCTTACTATAAATTTTGTTAATATTAATAATTTTTTAAAATTAAAGTTAGCACCCCTTTGGATTTGGTCCTAGTTCCGGCACATTCACCGGAGCATTAAGTCTAGATGATATGTATTGTAGAAAATGTAAATTTTGAGGTCATAAACATGTTAGGCAAATAGTATTACATAATTTCGACCTAAGAACATAACTTGGTCATTACCTTGGCTGACACTTGTTCTTAATTTGATATAGTGATGCTGCATGCAATGTGATCAAGAACACCAAGAAATATGGAAGAAGAGCATGTGATGATGATGATGATGATGATGATGATGATGGAAAAAAGAAATAGAAAAAGAATATATGAGGAGGAGAAGGAGGAGGAAGAGGATTAAAACCTCTTTAACTCGTCCGCTTTCTTAAAGGAATCGGTTCCTCCGATTTGCCTTTGATGGACATGGAGACGCTGGAGTTTTGCATAGGCTTGGTTGTGGTGCCATTGTTGGAGACCAATGTAGCTGGAGGAGGAGGAGGAAGAGCACCACGAAACCTATGCAAAAGAAGGAAAGAATACCACCGTGAGAAGAATATCACAAACATCTTCTTGGTTTTTAGGGGGCGTTTGGTTGTCAGAAGTGGATTTAGGGAAGAATGGGATAGGAGTGACATGAGGGGGAGTGGAGTAGGAGTGAGAATAAAGAATGTGTTTGGTTGGTAAGGTTTGGAGAGTGTAATTTATTGGGAATGGAAAAAATAAAGAAAGTAAATATGATAAAATGACACTTATGCCCTTTATGCAAAACAAATACTATTGTATATATAATAATTAGTTATTTTTAATTATATTTTTTTAAAATATTAAAAAAATATAAATAATTAATTATCAAAAATAAATATTTAACTTTATAATACTACAATTTCATTCTAATTTTTTGGATTTAAATAATAATATCATTAATTAGCTATTAACTAATGGTATCGATTACAAATTAAATTAAAAATAATTCCAATAAAAGAAGTTAACTATAATAATTATTTCTTTTGCATAAGAACAACAATGTAATAAAAAAATCAAAACAATTAAAAATACCTTGTAAAATATGATATATATATATATATATATATGTAAGGGCATATTAGTCATTTTCATATTCAAGTTGCCCAATCCCGCCACAATCCCCCCAATTGTGCGGTGAGTGAGACTCACTCGCATGGGTGAGTCTCACTCCCTCCATAATCCCCCCTCACTCCCATTGATGTATACTCAAACAAGGGGTTACATCCAATCCCCCCTCACTCCCACTCCAATCTTGACATCCAAACACCCCCTTAATCCTTTTTTTATAAATAATAATATTTTTTAAAAAAAAATTATATGTGTTGAAATATAGCCCTAGTTGCCCTTTTGTGCATCTTGAGCACAGACTGACTGACTGACTGACCCACTTAAAGCTCAAATTTATTAGTCAATTTAAAACTTCCAATCTATCCTATGAAACCATGCAACCAATTACGGATGCAAATTATGAGGGGGGCGGATTATTATCTAAATCCTATCAATTTTGGAAAGTTTAAAATAATTTTGAAAAATTAATATGATAAAAAAATTAATATCTTTCACATAGAAGCCCTTCTATAAACATGTGTCTACATTTTCTCACTTTGTACGTCGGTTTGGAAACTTCCCAAAGTTGTTTTCAATTTTTTATCTTTAAAACCACCTTTTTGTCTTTTAGTTTTTAAAAACATTTTCAAAAAATTAGGCGTTTTTAAAAACAAAAAATTGTTTCTAAAAACAACAATCAAACAGACCCTTAATTTTCTTGGGTTTAGGGTTCTTCATGTAGAACTCTCTCTATCCTATAAAATGTAACTGAGCGGGAAGTAATTAGTTCATGTATTTAAATATGCACTAGACTAAGTACGTGAGCCTCATGTCAACATGCATAGCAGTGTCTACGGCGATAGCCACAGAGGTAGTAAAGCACAAGCTTCGTGCTACTTCTCATCCTCAAACTACACAGTGTCCAATAATGGAACCCTAACTGAGTCTCATCGTCGTCCTCCTCCTTCTCCAATTTCACTTGTTTTGTTAAACAGGTCTTGGTCTTCTTCTTCTCACGGTGGTGATCTATTCCTTTTGCATATAGGCTTCCTCCAATTGCACCAGTCTCCAATGATGGAATGCCAATTGAGTCTCCATCTCCTTCACCAATTGCACTAGTCTCGTCAACACAGGTCCTAGTCTTCTTCTTCTTCTTCTTCTTCTTCTTCTTCTTCTTCTTCTTCTCACCGTGGTGCTCTATATATTCATTCTTGAATATAGGGTTCCTCCAAATGCACCCATCTTCAATGATGGAACACCAACTAAGTCTCCTCCTCCTACACCAACTGCACAAGTCTCGTCAACCAGGTCTTGGTCTTCTTCTTCTCACTTTGGTGCTATGTTCTTTCTTACATATAGGGTTCCTTTAATTGCACATGTCTCCAATGGTGGAAACCCAACTGAGTCTCCTTCTCCACAGACTGCATCAGTCTCGTCAAACAGGTCTTGGTCTTCTTCTTTGGCGCAGCAGGGATAGGGTTGAAGACTTGTTTAGTCTGAGAATGCCCAAGTCAACAACAAAGTAACAACCCTAAATCCTATTTAGTCTAAGAATACCCAGGGATTTAGAGAAAGAGAACGGACTATATGTTATTTCATTAAAAACTCCCTTTATAGCCTGAAGGCTTACAATTAAATAGACCAATAGCCTGAAGGCTTACAATTAAATAGACCAACAAGAAAACCCAAAAAAAACATAAAAAGGAAACAAATTGAAAATTTGCCAAAATTGGAAAATTCCCAATTGACATTATAGAAATGAAAATCATAGCTAAACAAAGCGAATGCCAAAAATGGCACCTCAATGAGAGATTCATAGCCTAAAATATGGTTGGACGAAATCTTTCCATAAATAGTAAAATTGCTGTTTTCGAGGCCCAAATGATGGAATTTGGCCGAAAACTGATATGACTCACGAGCTTACATGTGACTTGTGTTTGTTGACATGTTTTCCATCTAATGGGCCCTTTGATCACCAAAATTAGCCGTTCAAGGAAATTACCAAAATGACCCTACCTAGATCATGTCCCACTTGTCCATGTAAGTACATGCTAGTTCATCAATCCGGCCCGCATAATTCTTCTTCTTCTCATCATGGTGCTCTGTTCCTTCTTGCATATAAGGTTCCTCCAACTGCACCCGTCTCCAATGATGGAACGCCAACTAAGTCTCTTTCTCCTCCACCAACTACATCAGTCTCATCAAACAGGTCTTGGTCTTCCGCTTCTTCTTCTCCTTCTTCTCACCGTGGTGCTCTTTTCCTTATTGCATATAAGGTTCTTCCAACTGCACTCGTCTCCAATGATGGAACAGCAACTGAGTCTCCTCATTCTCCACGTACTAACTGCACCATTCTCATCAAACAGGTTGTGGTCTTCTTCTTCTTCTTACCTTAATGCTCTGTTTCCTCTTGCATATAGGGTTCCTCCAACTACACCCGTCTCCAATGATGGAACGCCAACTGAGTCTCCTCCTCCTCCACTAACTGCACCAGTCTCATCAAACAGGTCTTCTTCTTCTTCTCACTATGGTACTTTGTTCCTTCTTACATATAGGGTTCCTTTAACTGCACCTGTCTCTAATGATGGAACGCCAACTGAGTCTCCTCCTCCTCCACCAACTACACCAGTCTCGTCAAACAGGTCTTGGTCTTCGCTTCTTTTTCTTCTTCTTCTCACAGTGGTGATCTATTCCTTCTTGCATATAGGGTTCCTCCAACTCCACCCGTCTCCAACGATGGAAACCCAACAGTCTCCTCCTTCTCCTTCAACTCCACCTATCTCGTCGAACAGGTCTTCTTCTTCTTCTTCTTCTTCTAATATGTTACTCTTTTGCTTCTTTTTTTTTTTTCAATCATCATCATCATCATCATCATCATCATCATCATCGTGTTCTTCTTGCATGTTTCTTGATGGTCTTGATTAATCGCCATGCACCTCATCCTCCTTTTTCTTTTTCTTCTTCTAATGTGATGTTCTTTTTCCTCGATCATCAGCATCATCACCACCATGCTCTTCTTGCACTATTTTTAAATGTCATGTCTTGTTGTTTGAATATCTGAAGAATATAAGTTAAGAGTTGTGATAGAACAAAACATCACTTTAAAGCCCAAAGCTTCTCCTTTGATTACAAGTCATGCTTTAAACAAAATTAGCTGTCAATTGTCAAATTTAGAATTGTTGCTTATTTTTAATTAATATGACATTGTTGCCCATTGTTCTAGTGAATGGCACATCAATTAACTAGCAATAGAGACCTTGCAAACACTGTCTAGATGAAGGGCCGACAAATCGAGCAGAACAGTGATTGCTGCATCGCAGAACTTTTTGAGCCAGCTAGAGACACATTCTCAAATGTAGCGTGCTTTCTCTCCTATCATTGTTGATATTAATAAATTATTATATTTACATTTTTAGCACTGTATTTGACATTTGAAATATTATCAATATATTATTATATTTGTATTTTGTGCATGACATTTGGCACGGTATTAATAAAGTTATTATATTTACATGTTTGACACTGCATTTGACACCATATTAAAATATTATTTTTGTATTTTTGACACAGTATTTGGGATGACATTATTAATAAGTTATTATATTTATTATTAAACCTATCCACAGTCTTGTAAAATTATTAAATTTGTATATTTGATACCATATTTGGTAAGAAATTAAAATATTATTATTTAAAAAAATATATATTTGGCACAATTGTTAGTTATGTGTCAAATTTTGTAACAAATTTGGCACAATTTTTTGTCGTGCTTATTTTTTCATGCCAATTTAGTTTTTTATTTTCAGTGTATTTGCTCTTAAAAGAATAATAATGTAAAGATCCATATGCATTTTATAGGAGAGAGGGTTCTAAGGGAAAACCCTAATCAAGTGAGAAACGAAAGAAAACCATATGAGTTGGTTGTGGTGAGTTGGTTTTCAAAATTATCACTGATTTATAATTTATAAAATTACATAAATTAAAAAATATTTTCAAAATTCTCTTATCAAAGATTAATGAAGACAGTCACATATAATAAAGCTGAGTCACATATAGTAAAGTGTATTTAGCTGTAATAATATTATTTTGTATAAAATGTGATTATTAAAAAAATTAAATTGGTGATGATATTAATCAAATTCTAGATCAAATTGAATAATGTGATTTATAACTTTATTATTAGGACTATGTTTATCCTAATAATTAATATGGATAATGATTTGATGATTTATATATATATATATATGTCTTTGATAGAAAAATTTATTAAAAAAATTATATATAGACCAACACCATACTCCACAATCTATATAATACACCACCATTGACGAGAGAGAACTTGAAGGTCTTAATTTTGCTGTTCTTTGGTCTAATAGCTCTAGCTGGAGGTAAGTGTTATTGTGTTCGCTAATTATCATGTATGGTTTACTAATTATTATGTAAGCATATGATATGCTTAATTATACATTGTATGTTCTCACAATTTCAAACATTCACTGCCATGCACGAAAGCCTTTGCGGGAATAACTAATCATCAAAATCACTGTGAATATATTTATATATACTATTACATGTGTATATATATATATATAACATCATCTGCGGAAATTCATAGGAACGTATGCAGTGGAGCACAGTGACCATTAGGGTGCTGCAGTGAGACCTAATTATGGGTTAGCTAGGTTGATTAGTTTAGGTTTTGTTTACCTAATTATGGGTTAGCTGGGTTGATTAGTTTAGGTTTTGTTTTTAAAATGTTTCCTGTTGGTGTAGTAGAAATAAGGGTTAGACGGTTTAGATTTGTTCAGATACTGTACACAAATTAATTGAACGGTTTAGATCAAATTACTATACATTCCACTTTTCACTTATGAAATTAAGTAGAATTGTTGGATCGAAATCCAACGATAGCAACGTTCATAGATTTAAAATCTACGAACGTACATAGAAAATGTGTGCTTATATATATATATATATGCTTAAGTAGCTTTGTATGGGTCAAGTTTTTGACTCAATCCAAAACTTTCAACCCGTCTCCATTAGAATTAACATAAGATTGTAACAATAAAGTCATGGATTACCATATTCAATTTGGATTAAAATTAAATTAATATCATTAGAAATCAATTCAAATAATATTCAAATTATAATATATATTTGATACAGTGCTATTGTTTTTTCCATACAGATAGAATCATGTCTAGCACAAATATTGCTATTGCCGTCACTAATCTTAACATGGAGCAACAAGATGAACAACGACAGCAAGAAACACTGCAGCAACAATCACCACTAGGAATGGGGTGGGGGCGGGAATCCCGTTCCCACGGGGCCCCGCCCTGAAGGGGCTGGATTCCCAGAAACATCCCAGGGGCGGGGCGGGAAAAAAATTCCTCCCCGCCTAGCGGGCGGGCGAGGCGGGCAATGGTCTCCCTCGCCCACGGGATCCCCGCCCGCTCCCGCTGAGAATCCCGTGGGGAATCCCCGTGGGGATTCCCCAAAAGAATATATTATATATTTTTAATATATTTATTAAAGATTATTTCAACATTAACATAATATTATATATATATATATATATTTATATAATCAATAAATATTTATTTGTTAATATTTTTAGTTATTATTATGGAACTCACAATTATTTCATACAACTTATTAACTATTTAAATTTATATATTTCATTAAAACATATTTATTTAATAAAATCTTAAATTATTTTAATAAATTATTATATAATATATCTACAAAATTAAAATTCAAACTTCTAATTTTCAAATTTCTAATATTAATAAAAACTAATTATTTATTTAATTTAAATGAATTGGATAATTAGGTAATTGTCTAGATTTTTTTTATTCAAATATCCATGTGTTGCTACATATAAGAGAGTACTGACATATTATTAGATCTTCAATTTTTTTTTATTAATTATTGGATTCTAAAGTTATATTCTCTGAAACTATCTCACATGATAAAATTACAGATGTGAGAATTAAGATAATTTTATAGAGAATGTGTGTTCATATCAAACTGTTAAATTAACTTTATATATATTTCGAGTATCGGTTTTCATAAAATATAACAAATATTGTAATTTTTACTTTGCACGAAATGTGATTATAGCAAAAATTTTGTTCACTATAAAATTTTTCACTACAAAACACCAAATGACCAACCAACCATTTGATGCCAAATCTCATGTATAATAATCTATCATTAAATATTTTTTTAATTTAGTTTTTAAAACTTTTATAGTTATTTGTACCTTTAATGTTGTTGTTTCATCAAACATTATATTATGACTTGTTATGAGAAATATTTTTGTGTGAATTTTTTTATTTTTATATATGATGTACGTATGTTGTACTTTGGTTGAGAATTTTTTTATTTTATTTCATCACACATTATATTTTTTTATTTTTCAATTGTATATAGCGATCTTTTAGCATGTAGTAACATAAATCGCATTAGAAAATATTATAATTATTTATAGAAAAATTTTTTTATATTAATGGTTTGGGTGGGCGAGGGGATTCCCGTGGGCTGGGATCCTCAGCGGGGAGTGAGCGGGGAGGATTTTTTCCCATGGGGAAATTTTACTGGGGAATCCCGCCCGTGGAGAGCGGGGATGGGGGACGGGGATCCCATTCCCCCGCCCCACCCCACCCCACCCCACCCCCATTCCTAATCACCACCATCAACAACTAACATAGTCATAACAACCACTGCCATAATAACAAACGCCGCAGCAACTACAAATACACTCTGAACAAATACTACCGACCATTGTCTTTTCCGGTATCTTAAAGTTAAACTCATTGAGTGGAGTGATAGAATCTTTTAACTTTATGACCATGCATGAAGGTTTTAGATTGTTATAATACATATTAATATCTTAATTTTGGAGTTTGTTTAGTATTTATTTATTTTAGATAGCTTGAATTTGACTTATCGTTGATTTACAAATAAATCTTATGTTTAAATTGAATACTATTACAAGGAACTTGTTACACTTCAATTTGTGGTACGTGGGTAGGATTTGAACACGCATTTCAATTTAAAGTAAAAAAAAAATACCAAGAAACTAATTGTAGGGGTGGTAGCTGAAATTCTCTTTAAATAAATTAATTAGAAAATATTCTTTTAAGCTCGGATGAACAAAAATAATTATTTATATTGAAAATAATTACTATAAAACTCTTTTTAAAAAATCATTCATGATTTATTCATGATATTTCATATGCACATGAAATTATATAGGTATCCCAAATTTTTACACTGATTAATTTATATTTAACCATACAAAGGATTTACGCATGACGTTTTTTTCTTTAATTAGTGTGATTTATCTATTTTTTTTTAAAAAAAAAAAAAATTTACGCATGATTTATTTGGAAACTTTTCTTTTCACCAAGTTTGTTTCCCTCCTAATACTACTACTGCTAGTCTACTACAATATTTTAATCCCAAATAAATAAATTTTTGTAGCGTATTCAAGTAATTTAAAAGAAAGATAAAATAAAGGGAAAATTCACATTTCACTCTCGTAATTTTTCAAAAACTTCCCAAAAACCCCCTCCTACTTTTTACACCGCAGACGGTCCTTCCGTTAGTGTTTAACTTCACTTTACCCCCTACCGTTCACTTCAAATGGGTCCATGTTGTGAAATCCCATTTTTGGCCCGAAAATGGTGGGAAAAGGAAAGCGCTGAAATCACATCGTATTCAGCCTTTTTGAAGAACTTTCTGCTTGGTTTCGATAGACAATGCGAGGAGTTGCATTACATCTTGTTATTCTCCTCATTATCATACCCAGAAATATATAAATCGGTTTCTCGAACAGAAAATGAAATTGATTTCCATCGGATTGGTCGAGTGCACTTCATCTTCAGAATGAGCATGTAGTCGATTTTTATTGTCGAGGCGGAGCATGTGCCATTAGTCAGTCTTCTCGTTTATGGTTGTAAAGTTGTATTACGACGAGAAGAGCGATGATTACTGACGAGTTCATTTCGTTTGTAAAAGTTCTTCTCGTTTATGGTTATCTATTTGTATATTTTTAAATAATGTTTAACTATTTGCTATTATCCAGTTTTAAATATTTTTACTAATATGTTTAATAATTGTCATATCAGTTTTAATACTTCCCATCTCAGTTTAACATTATCTTTACATGTATAACTATTCATAAGCGTGTAAATTCTCAAAAGTCTCTGCGTAAAAGCGGTGATCTTTTTCGTTTGATCTGAATTGTTGGCATGTGGCCGTGGCGGTGGCTGAGGTTATGGTATCCGTGCGTGAGAATTAATGGCGGCATTAATTCTTATGCCGCGGTAACTCAAATTCCGAACACACGTTCGTTCTCATCGATCGATATCGGCGACTGTGCGTTTAACTTTTTCTCGGATACGAAGAGTCGACTGCTTGTGGACTTCACACCATAAATAACCCGGGAAGAACCCTCCCACATGGACAACCACTCCTCGTCGTCCTCATCATCCTCCTCCTCCTCCTCCTCCTCTTCCTCCTCTTCCCATGGACAACCACTCTATCACGAAAGGATGTTTCGTGAGCCTTCTTCCTTATCTTGAGAATCGATTAGCCGTAATCACCGAACTAGTTAAACTATCTTTTTCACCCTGAGCGAAATCCTCTCATAATTGCACGAATGCGGGAGGATTCTCCGGTGATGGATGACGGGGAAAGCAATTAAGAGAGCATTTCGACTTGGGTAGAAAAGAAAGTTTTTCACGTATTGCGTGATTGCGGAGGATTCTCTAGAGGAGGAGATCATGAAACATCCTTTAAAAGCTGAGGTTGACATTTACCACTGAGACTTTTACATTAGCGTTTAAGAAAATGGCGTCGAGTGTCATGTTATTACGTTACGTGTTTAACTTCTCGAGGATCGATCGTTTAAGTCCTACCATGACACATTGATTAATAGTCGTTTTTCATGAATGTGTGTTGTTTAACCTTTTTTTAATGTTATGCGTTTTTGCGAGGTTGAGTTGATGCGCTTGTTATGCAGCCCAGTTTGTGAGCGTTCGAATGTCTGAGACACTTGTTTTAGATTATCACGAGGGTCGAGTCGTGAGTGTCAAAGTCCAGAGCGGACGTTGTAAATGTTGTAAATGTTGTAAATCTTTGTAAATGTTGTAAATGTTGTAAATCTTTTTATAAATAAAAGCGAAACAATCGTGTTGTTGTGAACTTACGAAATTTAAAGCGAGAGACCTAGTAAAAAAACAATGTGGGAAACAAAAAAAGCGTCATTGTAAACAATAGAAAAAAAGTTAAACAATACTCAAGTTACTCTTTAAACAATGACAGCGGTGTTTAAGAAAATACGTAAATATGTTTTAAGCGGTGACCCGGGAGGTACCCATCTAGCAGCGCGATGTCGATTAAGCATTCGATTTAAACGATAACATATTATTTACATGATATAGACTTTAGTTAAGCAGTTAACCCGTTATTTTAAACACTATATGTATACTATTTAAACATAAAAAAAGCTTAGCGTTTACGACGAGACTCATGTTGAGTTGAGAACTTTCATTCGAGCGATGACAATATGTCTTCCTCGCATGACAATGACATATATTTCCCTTTTTGCCCTTGGGATGGAGGGAAAAAAATACCGCCCAATCACATCACGTCTAGTCTAACCTCTATACATACAAGCGTGCACTTTTTGGTTTGCGTTCATTTGCTTTGTTTGTTCTTTACATCTTCTACTTCTTCTTACGTCGTCTTCGTTTTGTTCTTCATTTCATTTGGTTTTATACGATTTGGTTTTCGAGCCCGATATATTATGGAGAGTTTTTTTGTGGTATTGCTAGATTCAGCGGGGAGGGAAGAGTGCTAATGTTCCTGGCTCGAGACTTCTTGGGAATTGGTGTTAGGCGAGATATGTGAGCGATGGGGTCTCGAAGTTTCTCTTGTCGGGGTTAAGTTCATCACACAGGATGGATATAAAGCGGTTTGCCCGATAGAAAGCGATGTTGACTTCCGTCGGATGTGTCACGTCCACTCCATCTTCAAATGTCTTTGTAGTTGATCTTGTCGTCGAGGGGCGAGAAAATGTGCCATTGCTGAATCCTAATGAAAAGCGAGGTTTTACTCGTTGTAAGTTCCTTTTTCTTTTAATTATTTCAGGTTATGCGGGGTCGTTATTGTTTAAATATGTCAGTCATTTGGTTAACATATTGTACTAGTCCTTTTACGTTATTAGTTAATTGTTTAAGTATTTAATTTAACGTTTAACTATTGTCGTTATAAAGCTTAAACATTATATTCTCAAGCTTAACATATTGATCTTTTTCATTTGGTGAAGTGTTGGCGGGGAATTGATTCTGCGAGTGCTCCCGATTCATCCCCATGGTGACCACGGCGGTGTGGGATGTCTTCCTTCCTCGTCGGATCATTACGAAGTGTTGTCGTTGGATATTGGTCGACGTTTTGGCGGTGTCGAACATTTCGAGGGATGTACTTGAAATCATGCAATCAAAAGGAATTTTTGACTTCAAATTCATAAAGAGCGAAAAAAACATCGGGTGGTAGTGGAATCTTGTTGCCGAGTGGTTGTCGTTAAGCGCCTTCATGCATCAAAAGAGTATAACAAAAAAATACTTTTCGGAATCAAGACAATCAACCCGTCGCACACTTGCGGTGGTGGCGTAGGTTCGGCGTCACGTCAAAGCGTCGAAAAAAATGGGTTAGCGCTACGGTGATTCGAAGCTCGAGGGACCAGTCCCTTATGCAAGGCCATCGACATTCGAGAAGGACATGTTGCGGGAACATGGTGTCCACATACCATACAAGCGAGGCTTGGTTGGGAAAAGAAAGCATGCGGGTGGTCCTCGGCGCGGTGACATCTCCGGCTATATTTGTTGCTTTGGTATGTGGATAAAAGTAGGGCTGAGACAAATCCGCGGCGTTGCGATCGTGGAGAGGCGGTGATCGTTTTAAGCGTGCATTCTTTTTCTTCGTGGCGTGTATTGTGGGATTCGAGAGGGCTTGCGGGGCGCTGCTTTGTTTCTCGATGGTACCCGCCTCCTTGGAAAATATCGGGGTACACTCTTTGGGTGCCACGAGGGAAAGATAGTAACAATGGTTTTTCCACGTCGCCTTGGTATGAGTCGACAGCGAGACCGATGCCAATTGGACTTGGTTCATATCTAAGTTGGGCGATGCCTTATCACGAGGGTGGAGATTATCATGAGATAATTACCTTCGTGTCGGACGAGTCGAGGGCCTTGTAGGCGCAATTGCGAGAGTCTTCCCTTCTTCGCCACATGCGTCTTGTCTTCGACATTTGGAGGCCAATTTTATGAAAGCGATGTCGGACTTGGGAAGGCGTTGAGGGAGGAGTCTTTGGTCTATATGCTTCCGCATTGCGTGGGCATCCACGGCTAAAGATTTCGATGATACCGTGAATGAGCTGCGAGGCCGTATCACGCGAAACTCATCATCTGGTTGATTAATAAATCGGATATGGCACATTGGTGAGATTATCTGTTCGGGAGGTGATCGTTGGGGGTGAGATGTGATTCGAGCGTCGCGGAGTCGTTCGATGCTTGGATCAAGGAAGCTCGTCATTTCTACGGGTGGCGAAAATGGTCGACTCCATAAGAGTCTGCGAATGTTGATTTACACTTAACATTTAGTATTACCCTTTAAACATTCTCAATCTTTGTTTAATTACACTTTTCGACTTTAAATATTAATCATTTCGTTTATTTAATTACAATAATGTTTAAACATGTTGTGAATTATTTAACCATCTTTGTCTTTGTTTAACCTTATTTGCGAGGTTCGAGTTGATCGCATGTTATGTAGGCGTGAGCAGCGACCAAATGGGAGACCTACTTATGCCCGAGACATACATTCGAAGTTAGAGATCATTGTTGAGGGCGGCAGAAATCTTACGTGTTGGTCGTTGTGTCGATGATCGTTACGAAGTGATCGACCAATCACGAGCAACTCCGTGGATCTCGCCATCGAGAACTTGTTCATGTCGAAGGTGGCAAGTTTATGGTATCCCTTGCAAACATGCTTGCGCGGCAACAATGTGAGCAGACACCAGCGTACATCGATTTATTAGCGGGTGCTTCACGTCGACAATTACAAAGCTGGCGTACAAAGGAAGCTATATTCCCCATGCCCGAGCGATAGCGAGGGCCTTGGGGACGGAAATCGTGAGCTTCGTTTGCGACCGCTGTGACTAGAAGGCGACTGGGCGGCCTAGGCGAAAAGAGGATCGAGTCATGGCGTTTGATGTCCAGCGAGTTACATTGCGGCCGTGCCGAGGATCCGGTCGCGATCGGCGATCTTGCGATGAAAGCTGTCGCCGACTAGGCATTGTTAATAAACCGAGCGATGGCGAGGGAAACATTGTGTATTTATAACGAATTGAATGTATTTACCGGAGACATTGTTATTTTTAAAGCGGATACACTTTGTAATTTGAAATATTTCAAAGTGATGTTTTAAAGCGATATATGGTATATTTAAACAATGAAGCGGAAATGTACACAACTACTACGTAAATTAAACAATGAAATGAAAGCTGAATGAAATTTAACCTGCCTTACAATTGAAAACAAACAAAATTTACATTGAGATATACAAGTCATGTTCTTGAAAACAAAAAAACAATGAATTGAATTGTGTATTGATGGGCGACTTTCCATATTTAGTTAAACAATAAGTGCATTTCATTTAAGCAGGAGAAAGTGTTATTTTTAAGCGGATGTACACGTAATTTTGAAATATTTAAAAGCGATGTTTAAAGCGATATATACTATATTTAAACAATGAAAGTGAAATGTACACAATTACAGCGTAAATTAAACAATGAAATAAAAGCCGAGATGGAATTTAACCAGCTTCTGATTCAAAACAAACAAAATTTACATTAAGATATACAAGTCATGTTCTTGAACACGAAAACAATGAATTGAATTTGTCGAGTTACATTTGAAAACAAAATTGGCGATCGGATATACAAGACATGTTATTCAAAAAGCAAATTTAACCAGCTTGGCTGACCCCCTTTATCGTGGAGCCATGGTGCCCTCCACTCCTTAAGTATCACGGGTAACATCACGTAGTCCCGAGGTAAGGAGCGTCGCATACTGCGGTGGCCGTAACTTCTCGCCCCACGTAATGGTGCTCGATAAACCGCATGGCGTGGGCGGGACGCAATCGGCCTTCCTTGTTTTGGCGTGGGGTTTTACGTATGTCGTGCCGAGCGGGTACTCTTGCGTCGCCAGACTCGCCTAACTCCATATCGACACAAAGGTCGAGATAGATTCCATTGTCGAGGATATGCAGAGTCGAGATTAGAATACCGATTTAAATACCAAGCAGATATTAATCGGACATAATTAAAGAACTTACCATGTCCAGGCGTCCTTATCAGTACCGGACATGAAGAATAATCACTGTATTCTTGTTTATCATTGTCGGGGACGAGCTGACATGGGAAGTGGCCATTCATGATTATCGGGAGGATGACAATTTGAACTTCATGCGAGGTTGCGCCGCAGCATCCCGATCATAACCCATAATTGTGTCATGTACGTCGATCACCTTTGACATAAAGCAGTATGCCAGTGATACGATGATGGAGCAGCGCTTCTTGCATGAGATATGGCTCTTTTGCTCGGCGACTTTTTGTATTATGCATCTGGCGTCCATCACATCATCGATTGACCATCTCCTTCCCCTCAGCGGCGTGTATACACTTTTAGTCGGCGTGTGTGTCTTGTGCGTCGTTCTTCCCTGCACGGCGGTCTTTGAGTTAAAGCGATAACGAGATATTAGAAGACCGTATTGTAAATATTTAAATGATATTATCAATTGTTACATGATATTATATATAATTAAGCGGTAAAGGCGAAAACTTAAATGATAACATAATGTGTATTAAACACTATTAGGGTAATAGTTAAACACTATAAGAAACTCTTTAAACAATATCCTTAAAAAGCGTTACTTACCGTCCATAGGCGGTTGAGGGAAGATCCTCATCAACTCCACTGTTCGTGTTGTTAAAACGACTCGAGGCCAACCCATTTCTTCTTCTTGAATAAAAAGCTTTTCAGGCGTCAGTCCAATTTTTGATTGGCCTTGATCACTCTCGTTGCTCGGTCGGGGTCTTCGCCAGCATCTTCCTTGATGCGACGATGGCCCGTCATGACATCAAAGCTGCATGACCACATCCTTACATTGTTGTTCTTGTTGTGGGATTGTATCGGCCGATCTTGAGACGACAGCAATGCGAGCATCGGCCATGACACTCCTTACATGGTTCTTGTTGTGGTGGGATTGTGTCCTGCTTGGGCTGCCAGATGCTGTCGGCCCACGCCCGCGACAGCGGTTCGGCGATCTTCTCAGCCGTGGCCGTAGCCAGCGGCATCATTGGGAGACACACGCTTAACTGTTCTTGACCTTGAGGGTTGTGTCCGTCTTTGATCATGAAATCTCGTGACCGGTTCCGCGAGATCGAGCGATTTCATCGAGAAGAAGTCGGCGACCTTCTCGAGCGGCCAGCCACATCGTCTGATGTCCTCCACCGTCGTAGCCCGTGTCATCAGCGGCAGACTCGATACTTGACTGTCGGCCCGCGATGGTGTTGCTTTATTGATTCTAGATCGTCGTGGCGGTGGAGACGAGGCGATATTATTCTCCTCTTTTCGCCAAGTCTCTTCGAATGTGGCCGCCTTGGAATGACCTTCCGGAAGTGATGTCGGTGAAGCCGTCAAATTCCGCGCATCTAGATTCGTCCGGTGTCAGCAGTTCTTTAGATGGCGCGGTGGTTGTGAAAACGTCCTTCGAGGCGCCGTCTGCTGACGACATGCGAAAACTCGATCGTCAATATCTGGCGTACTGCGCATGGGAGTTGCGGTGACGCATCTTCAGCCCAATGTCGCGGTCAGAGTGCTGGCGGTCGGAGGGCACCGCCATGAGTGGAGATTGTCGTTATGTCGTGGTAATAGGGGTTGTTGCAATCTGCTTGCGGGGTAGGGAGAACTTCTCGGCGTCGAGGGAATGTGATCGCGTGGTGGGCTGGGAGGCCAGGAGAGCTGGCGTCCGAAGTAGCGCCGCGATAGAGGCTGCCTACTGCGTCCACCTTCGAAATTTGGAAGTGGTTCGGGAGCGAGTGGCATCCATCAGTCGGTTGGCGCCAACAAATATTTCTTCTTGACATTGCGGAACCATTTCGGAAACAACATGGCAACAACCAAACAATTTCGGCGAGATCGTTCATTTTAAACTATACTGTATATTTACGCGTTATAGAATATAATTAAAGCGGAGAGCGAGAAATATTTAAGCGGTTATGAATAAAGAGTTAAGCGGTGCCAAATACTAAAGTATAGCGCTAAATAAACTAATGTTTAAACATTAAAGACTTATGTTAGACATTGTCCATGATTTATTACCTCTCTTTTCCATCGAGCGATGACAAGCTCGTTTCCGTCAACGCTTAGCGTAAGTGGTACTTTCACCGTAGCACGGCGTCAGCTTGGGATCTTCTTAGCCGGCAGGACTTTCCTTCCCCGATTCACGGTCGGCTCGTAAAACCGCGAGGGCGTTAAGCGGCGGCCAGAGCAACCCTTAATGTAGCCCACACGTGTTGGTCTATTTTCCCGGCGCGTCTATCTTGCGCTCGGGCGGCCGACTTGTGGAATATCACTCCAGCCAAGCCACTTGTGCGTCGCTAACGCGCCCGTGCGTATCGCCGCCCATAGGCGGTAGATCGCTCATGCGTAATCAACGATCGATTCGGAGCCGAGCATGATGTATGTTGGGAAGAGGGCTGTCCCGTGATGCAGTACACCATCGAGGAGTTTGACAAAATTGTCTTCTTACTCCCTACCTTCGAGACAAGTTGCAGGAGTGCTGCTTGATGGAGTCTCTGTGTCTCTCGTGGGTCTTTGATAGATCTGAAGCCTTGACGGTTTTCTTCTTGAAAGACCCCGCTGCGTCGCTCATGTATGAGACGAAACGAGGCCCATCTTGAGGTCCAAACTTCCGGGCTTTCCCGATCCACGAATTTATTGGTGCGCCATCGATACCTTTGCAAAGAATCAAGAAGGGCCCTCTTGGTATATGGCACCATTTCGATGAAACGCCATAAGCGGTGTCCCTTGAATAATCTCCCAGTGTCGAGGTCGTGTTAACTTTCAATTCGCTAAGGTCTCCATGGGTGATCTAAATAGCAGCCATTAACTAGGTTGACCGTAATCACAAGCTCCGGTATTGACAAAAGTTTAGCGTTAATATAAGGTTTTAAGCGGTAAACTCTGATTAATAAGCGAGATATAAAATGTTAGCAGACCCATTTTGTTAAGCGAGCAGAATACTTAGCGAACAAATGTTAAAGCGTAACATCTCATTTCTTAAGCGTCAACCTCATTTGTAAGCGCAACCATATCAAGCAAGCCGGAAATGTACATTATAAATATTACACAAATCATAACAATCGAAAAAACTATTTCGATAGTGTATACATC
>NC_052475.1:4339577-4374367 GCF_009730915.1 Dioscorea cayenensis subsp. rotundata
ATATACATACATTATTGATGGGCAGGTGACGTTTTCGGGACCCGGGAATCCACTCGAGATCCAGTGATCGAACCGAACCCGATAATTGATGGAAGACGTACCAATTGCAACATTGTAGCTTCTTTTAAGGCCGACCACGTCCAACCTCCTCCGCGAGGTTAGCTAGTATATATTTGTCAAACATAATAAACACACACATATATATAATGTAACTTTTAATATATAGCCATACATACATATATATATATATATATATATGAATTGTCTAAATGGGCATATATTAATGATCTCAAGAGAGACCTCCATTAGTTCGGGAGACTCTGATGAGGTTGAGACAGACAATGGAGGACCCAGCAGTGGACCACCTGCGTGATGGGGGTCAGCCTGGTGGATCAGATATTATGGGTCACTAGTTCATGTGGGCATGTGATCTATGGTGCCAGTTAGACAAGCTAGCATGGTCCCTCATTGAACCTTTTGAAAGCTCTGGTTTCCGGTTGTTAACTCTTTTGTACTTGTGACTTTGGCTCCTACTCTTGTTCATATAACAATAAAAAATAACTTGTGAGTGCCCATTATAAATTTTTTGCTATTTATATTTTCTAAAATGTATTCAATGATTTTTTGGGTATTAATTTGGGTGAAATATTTTGTTCTCATGCAAATATTGTGTGTATATAGGAGAAGTCAAATTGGGAGATAATACCAAGGGCCAACAATGGCGCACAAAATTTCAACACAATACCACCTCCTCTTCCACCTGATGATCTTCCCTCCATGTGATTGGGAGTTGTTATATCTGCTTCTGTCCTCTTATCTCTTCTTGTGGTGATAATGCATGGACCCACATCCAAATTTATGTAGGCAGCTACAGAGAGACACATTAAATATATGGATGGGAGATTCCAACTCCATTTTCAGGTCCCACCTCCTCATCCATCTCAAATGCGTGATCATCATACCAATTCATTCGGTGGTTGTGTGGTCTTTTACAAAATTCAATGCTTTAATTTACTGATTTCATTTCATCTAATGACTTTTGTCTAACAACTCTTGCAGCTACATGACCTACACACCTGATCTATTAGCTTACCAACAAGTCAGTTCTTGTTTTCTCTTTTCCTTTTCTTTGTATATATACCTCCTTTCATTTGTCCTATTATTTAATTTTGTATAAAAAGAAATGTGTTGATCTTACAGGCGATGTATAATCCTCAAATAATGGCGCCGCGGTATTACCATCAAATGTATGGATCAGCACCATCATCATCATCGTCTGTTGGGTCACCTGGACCATACCAATACTACCCGCATTTAGAGTATACAATGCCGGGTCACGAAGTTCAAGGGTAGTTTTCCATTAGGCCCTCGGGCCTACGCACAGCCCTACGTTCAGTATCCGACTACTGTGGATGGGTCTAACGGAGACCATCGTCTTCTCAACCATACACATTTCGACTCCAGCACCTGCCACCACATGCAAGACAACCTCTTAACACAACGGGTACATTTTATTTACTCAAGATTCTGTAAAACGTATGATAATAGTGGTATTATTATTTATTTGATGATATTATATAACATCCATTTGTGAGATGTATAATTTCGCATGATGCATTGAACGTTTTGATGTAATTTTATTATTATCATATTGAAAGTTTCAGATTCATCAAACATTCAACAGTCTTCAACATCTGGAGCAAAGCTCTGGGAGCACTGATGCATAGTGGATTCAATTGGAGTATTTTGCTGAAGCTCTTGATTCTTCAAGTTGATCAAAAGTTGATATTTGATCACTTCAACAATGGAGCTAAAATTCTGAATTTCAGTTGTATAAAACTTGGCTGACAAAACTGTTTCAAAATTATCATGTGAGGACATGACAAATTCCCTCTTGATGTTCAGTCTCAATATCACCTCCTAAAGCATTTGTTGTGCACTCTTCAGTTTAATTGATCAGAGTATATTACATGAAGATGAAGAGTTTCTTTTTGATCTCTTTCGTGACTCTTTTCACTCAATTTCACTTTCTCAATTGATCTCTGATAATTGAGGAGCTGATTGAAGTTTGTAGCTAGCTTATATGGCGGCGAGGATTAGTGGGACTCTGACCAAAGCTTTGCATTTCTAATAACTGAAAATGATCCACTTGGTTTCACAATCTCTGCTCGCTAGTAATGATTAGCTGATTCTTGATGATTCACAACCATATTTCTACGCAAACACACATATATCGGTATGGATGCGAGCCTTGTTAACGAGAAGAATATATATATATATATATATATGCATATATATAGTCATGTGAAATGAACGAGGTTGGACAGAGAGGCACTTCAAAGACACTACAATGGTGAAAGTTAATAATACATGATCAGAAGGAAGAAACAGGACATAATTAATACATGCCTTAATTAATCATCAAAGTGCATTAACCAACTTGTTAATGCTCTCTCATATGAAAGATCCACCATATTTATTTACGTATCCTCACTCTTCTCTTTCCACTCCTTGACCTTCAACCTCATCTCCTTCCCCTTCTCTCCTTCCATCATCTCTCTCACAAGTTCTTCAACCTCATCTCTTCTCACATTACCATCAATCACATACCCTCCCATTCTCTACAGACATATCGACAATTCGTTGGTTGTTCTGCGGCGAGGCCAGCAAATCATGAGCACACCATTGCCAAATGCTCTCTATGAGTTGAGTTCCGCTCCACTGTGTGTGAAACACTTGCTCCCAAAGAAGGGTGTGAGAGCACTTGTTCTTGAGGACACCAACTAGCGTACACCTGCCCTTGGTTTTCTTCAATGAAGCCTTCGGAGGCATGGCCTTCTCTCCTGCCACAAGGTCGGGCCTTACTGACCCCACAGAAATGGATGTTTACTATTGGCCAAACATACAAACTCCCCTAATTGCTCCTTTGTCATTTTGCTGTTATACTTCCAGGGATTCACATGACTCAACAGTCCAACCTTCTGTTTGTCCAACCAGTCCAATCAAGTGGTGTGTCTTCTTTCCATAGGTTTGATCCTAGAGTTCATCTTCTCATCGTCTATCTGGCTGTGCAAACCTAAACAAAGGGCACAATGGTGTGCAGTGCAGGAACATATGAGCTTCATTGCATCAATGACGGCCTTCGTCAGCTTCTCAGCTCATGTGTGTTTATGATCACTCCCCATGCACCTTGTATGCATTCTGTGCCTCTCCACCATCAAAGTTAAGCATGTGATGTCATCCCTGTTTGTGGTTCTGATGAAGCTTGAAGTCCTTCAGTCTCATGTGTCTTTCATCAGGTATCCATCAATGCTGGTCTCGAGATATCCATTAGCTTAAATAGCTCTCATCTATATATGCAATTAATTAGAGATCATAATCAGTGATCTCTATGTATAATATTCTGGGAATACGGAAGAACCTTTGAGTGGAGTAAAGGCCTTTAGAGATAAGTTCCAGCAAAGTGAGAGAGACACATGAAGCCACAGCACTAGTGGTCCAGAAAACAGAAGTAGAAAAGGATGCCAAAGATTTTGAGCAACTCTTTTGAGCAAAAGCTCATGTTCAGCATCAGCCACAACTGACAAAGTGACTGGTGGTGCATCATGATTGCTGTTGAGTTTGAGCAAGAGGTCTCTGAAAGGAGCAAGAGAGTGTTTGGTGGTGCTGGAGAGTGCATAGATTGTGCTTATGTTGCTTGTGTCACATCTTGGTGGTCGTCATCGAAGGTGGCAGAACCATCGGATTGTATGGCTTCAAAGTAAAATCTGTGGAAACCTTGGAGAGGTTTGAGCCTCTGGATTTAAGGAAGCTGGTTGTAGTGACTATTCAGAGTTGACAAGGGTTGTATGAAAAGCCTTTTGAGTGGAGGACTTTAGCTGGT
Organism: Dioscorea cayenensis subsp. rotundata; assembly: GCF_009730915.1. Lineage (NCBI taxonomy): Eukaryota > Viridiplantae > Streptophyta > Magnoliopsida > Dioscoreales > Dioscoreaceae > Dioscorea > Dioscorea cayenensis. The sequence goes on from NC_052475.1 coordinate 4,343,461, forward strand.
TGGAGCATGGGGTTTATGTGCCCTATGAGCTGGTTGTGGGATCAGAACAGCATGAGGTTTTTGGAGGGAGAAGAGAGAGAGAACAGGAAGAAGAAGAGAAAGCCATCAGTACCTGCAGGGATCAGAGCAGAGGAGGGATTGATTGAAGGAGTGGTGGTGATCTATGGTCTTTTTCTCTGTGCTTTACTGCTTTAGATAACAATTAATAAATGTCACTTACTTTTTAATGTCTGCTCACGCTGTTATCCTGAATGGGTTCAGCACTCTTATTTTTATATGGATGAGTACACCTGCTATATTATTAGTGTGTGGTTTGCGGAAGTCTCTTCTCCTGGTGGGTGTTGCTCAAATTTCTACACAATTTTTCCTATTTCCAAGGATGGTCTGTGTGTCTCATCATGTGTTTTGAGCTGTTATATACATTGATAATAGTTTAAGATTAAAAATGGGATTGGTGCTCAAAATTTGTATCAGCCAGAAACAACTTGGTTTTAATTTGAGGGATTAAGTAAATTAGTGACCAGACAATTTGTTTGGATGGTGCTTTACGTATCCTCAGCAGAACTTTACTATCTATCCCTTTTGAATGAGGTTAATTTAAAAGAAAGTTTTCAACATAATTAAGAATTAATGATGGAGAAATTTTTAAAAGGAGTCTGGACGGCGGCATTGGATATAGTGTAAAAATTCAAATTCCTACTCTCATTTAGATGTATGATAACAATAATAGATCAGGGTTGTGGGTATTATTCATGGCTTGAAATGAATATTATATTATCGGATGAGCGGATATTTGGATGATCCGATTTAGATTAATATCTGCATCGTCTTTTATGATGAAACATTTGTTATATTTATAAAAAAAATAAAAGAAGAAAATTTGGTTTAATTTTTGATGAAAAGATTCAAACAAACTCTTACATATGTTGAAGATTTTTATCGGACAGCGCTGAAACATGCTCCAAAGGTTTTTTTTTTATGATATAAATAAGTCCTATAGATTCACTCAGACAAATATGCTTTGGCTAATTTCTTTTTAAAACTTTAAAATAACTGTTTAAGAAGAAATCCTTATAGTTAATAAAATGATAGTTTAAAGGGAATTAGGACATAAAAATATATTAATCAAAAAAGTAGATACTTAATATTAAGCGAAATTATAATTTTATTACAACTATGCAAAAGGTTATGTGATTTCTTTAAGCAATGAAATTAAATGAATGGGTATGAATTTTATGTTAAAAATTTAAAAAAAAAATAATTCTTAGATCCACCATATTTAAAAGATATGTTATAAACAAAGAGAACAAATTAAGGAATTAAATTTACAGAGACAAAACAAACCAAAACCCTATTATTCTATTTTGAATCTTTGGTGCATCATTTTTATAACCTAATCTCATCTGTTCTTTCTTCTTCTTTTTTCTTTTTTTTTTTGGTACAGAACAAAACCCTATTATTCTGTTTTTTTATAACTTAATGTGTGTGTGTGTGTGTGTGTGGAGCTGGCTGGCATGGTTGCATGCTAGAAACAAAGGAAACCATGGATGAAGATACCTGCACACGAACACACACAAGCATACCTTTGAGGAAGGAGTGTAACCTCTTTGAATGAGCTCAAAGAGTGAAGATAAAGTCATGAATCCGCAAGCACTCATGGTCACACACAAAAGCACAGGGATCTAACTTCTCGTAACCAACCTTAAGAGTGAAGCTCATGCAGAGACATCAGCTATAATACAAGCAACCATGAAAAGGTACACCATCTGAGTCATTGAGCTTCATAACAAGGTCCATCAATGGAAACCACAGTTATCTCTAGTTGATATTAAACAAAGTTGAGGTATGTCTTGAAAGGTGATATCGTGTCATCAGAAGGTGAAGGTGAGACCATGGAGCATGGCCTCAAAACGTGAAAGTCATTAAGTGGATGGAGGAATTGAGGGAGGGTCTGGATCTTAAGGAGACGTTGGTGGTTGTGAGATCGAGGTTGACGTGCAGGTGATAGAGCTGTGAAGATGGGAGGCTTGGCTAGATGAAGCGTGGTTATGTGCCCACGGACTGGGTACGAGGGATGATCACTGCGTGAGGAGGTCTTTGAGGACTAGAAGCGCCTAACTTTCTTTCTTGTTTTACTTGCTTTCTTCCTCTCAAAGAGATGCTTCTTGACTATATATAATAATAATATACCGCTTCGTTTGCAACATTTATTAATACATATATTTTTATTTCTCCAAAATCTAATTATAGTTTTACTTTGTTGATATAACGCTTTTGTTGAGTGTTCATGAAATATATATCAAAATAGTAGGTGACTACTCGATATGTTTATCCACGGAATCACACGCATGAATAATATTTTGTAACATAGAATGTGTAAATTTAGTGTGCATAATAACTTGCATATTCATACTCAGCTTGTATAATTATAATCTCAAATAACGACATGATCCCCTCTCTCAATGTATTCTTTCTCTTGCTCTCTGCAAAATGTAATGCATAATATATAATATCATGTGATAGATGTATATTAGAACTGCTTTGGAAGTCGGTATCAGTAATAGATCATCCAATAAGATTTCATGGACGGCAAAATAATTAAGACTTCTTAGTAATTGAAAGATACTAAATAAAATAAAAGGGAGTTTTCATATAAAATAATTAATAAAATATAATATAATAGTTAAATAAATATGAATTATAGATGAAGTAATTTCATATCCAAATAAATTAATCAAAGCTATGTTTTGTTTTTGTTGATGGTGCGATCTTTTGTTCCATCTTGGTGGGTGTTTTTGTTCCCTCCGTTATGTTTTGTGCTAGTTGTTTTTCCCCTAATATTATTGTAATCGTCCTATATATATCTTATTATAGTCATCGTTTTTATTCTTAATAAATTGTAGTTTATTCACTATATATAATCATCAAATGCATGAAAATTAATAGCCATTTTCAAGAAATGCATTAAATTTTTAGCAATGTAGAGCACTAACAATCCATAAAAGCACTGTTAAAATTAGTGTGGTTTACTACGTGCCAAGGCAGATAGAAGCCCGATATGAAATCTTTGAAATAAAAGTAATTTCGACTTACCATACACAATTATATATAGATGTACAAACTAAACAAGTTAATCCTATCAAATAATTAAAAAGTAATCTTATCTTATTGAACATCATTCATTGCAATTAAGATTACTCAGTGAGATATCAACCTTAGCACTCCATGATTTGTTAGAATCATCATATCTCCAGTGAACTCACGGTCTCTCTAGACTTGAATACTTTAACTGCAATATTTCGTCATCAATAGTGCAGTGTTTATCTCATCCAGTTCCTTTACTTACCGCATTTTAGAGTTTTTCTTTGTTCTTTTTACTAATATTGTGTCATTTGCTCTTTTATATTTAATGTATTTCTACACATTCTAATAAATTATATTCAACAATACATTGTTCAAACTTCAAAGCATATTTTAAATAATTAATATTGAAAAGTTAATATAATTTTTATAAATTTTAGGTTACCAATTAAGGTCAACCAATTTGTTTAAATTGGGTGTGAATTTCATAAAATTGATAATTAGGAAAATTACATTACTTCTCGTAATTTTCAAAAGCTTACAAAAACCCCTCTACTTTTTACCTGCAGACGACCTCGTTAGTGTTTTAACTTCACTTTCTGCACTACGGTTCGGCGAATGGAATTAGTATTTGTGAAATCCCCATTTTGCACGAAAATGGTGGGAAAGGAAAAGCGTACGAATCACGTCATATTCGACCTTTTTGAAGGGCTTTACGCTTGGTTTCGATAAGCAATGCCAAGGGTTGCATTACATCTTGTTGTTCTCCTCATTTATCATATGAAAATATATCGTCGGTTTCACCGAGCAGATGAAATTGATTTCCATCGGATTGGTCAGTGCGCTTCGTGCTTCAAAATGAGTGCATAGTCGATTTTTATTGTCGGCGAGCATGTGCCATTGTCGTCTTCGTTTATGGTTATGCAAAGTTGTATTACGACGAGAAGAGCGATGATTCTGACGAGTTCATTTTAGGTTGTAAAGTTCTTCTAGATTTATGGTTATCTGTTGTATATTTTTAAATAATGTTTAACTATTTGCTATTATCCGTTTAACTATTTTTACTAATATGTTTAATAATTGTCATATCCAGTTTAATACTTCCCATCTCCGGTTTAACATTATCTTTACATGTATAACTATTCATAAAGCGTGTAAAAATTCTCAAAGTCTCTGCGTAAAAGCGGTGATCTTTTTCGTTTGATCACGAATTGTTGGCATGTGGACGCGTGGCGGTGGCGAGGGTTATGGTATCCCGTGCGTGAAGTGTGTGGCATTAATTCTTATCTGGCGAGTATATCACATTTCGAACACCGTTAGGTTCTCATCGATCGATATCGGCGCATGTCGTTTAACTTTTTCTCCGGGATCTGAAGAGTCGGCTGCTTGTGGACTTCACACCGTAAATAACAGGGAAGAACCCACCCAGTGGACAACCACTCCTCGTCGTCCTCATCATCCTCCTCACTCCTCCTCCTCTTCCCTCGCTCTTCCCACGTAGATGACCAGCTCTATCTGAAAGGATGTTTAGTGAGCCTTCTTCCTTATCTTGAGAATCGATTGGCCGTGTCACCGAACTAGTTAAACTATCTTTTTCACCTTGAAGTGAAATCCTCTCATAATTACACGAATGCGGAGGGATTCTCCGGTGATGGATAGACGGGAGAAAGCGATTAAGAGGAAACACATTCGAGCTTGGGTAAGAAAAGAAAGTTTTTCACGTATTGACGTGATTGCGGAGGATTCTCGAGGAGGGAGATCATGAAAGCTCATCCTTTAAGAGCGAGGTTGACATTTACCACTGAGACTTTTACATTAGCGTTTAAGAAAATGACGTGTCGGTGTCATAGCTGATTACGTTACGTGTTTAACTACTCGAGGATCGTCGTTTAAGTCCTACTGATGTAGCGATTGATTAATAGTCGTTTTTCGTGAATGTGTGTTGTTTAACCTAATGTTATCGTTTTGCGGGGTTCAAGTTGATGCGCTTGTTATGCGACCGTTGTGAGACGTTGAATGTCTGAGACACTTGTTTACGTTATCGAGGGGTCAGATTACGTGAGTGTCCAGTCCGGCCGGGCGTTGTAAATATTGTAAATGTTGTAAATCTTTGTAAATGTTGTAAATGTTGTAAATCTTTTATAAATAAAAGCGAAGCAATCGTGTTGTTGTGAACTTACGAGAAATTTAAGCAGAGACCTATGTAAAAACAATGTGGGGAAACAAAAAGCGTCATTGTAAACAATAGAAAAAGTTAAACAATACTCGAGTTACTCTTTAAACAATGCAACGAGTGTTTTAAGAAAATACGTAAATATGTTTAAGCAGTGACCGGGGAGGTACCCATCTATGCACGGCGATGTCGATTGGCATTCGATTTAAACAATAACATATTATTTACGTGATATGAGACTTTGGTTAAGCAGGTTAACCGTTATTTTAAACACTATATGTATCATGTTTAAACATAAAAAGCTTAGCGTTTACGAGAGACTCATGTTGAGTTGAGAACTTTCATTCGAGCGATGACAATATGTACTTTCCTCGCGACAATGACATATATTTCCCTTTTTGCCCTTGAGGATGGAGGAAAAATACTGCCCAATCACATCACGTCTAGTCTAACCTCTATGCATACAGCTATGCATTTTTGGTTGCCTTTCATGCTTTGCTTTGTTCTTTACATCTTCTACTTCTTCTTAAGTACGTCTTCGTTTTGTTCTTCATTTCATTTTGGTTTTAGTACGATTTGGTTTCGACCCGATATATTATGGAAGTTTTTGTGGTATTGCTAGATTCAGCGGGGAGGGAAGAGTGCTAATGTTCACTGCTCGAGACTTCTTGGGAATTGGTGTTAGGTGAGATATGTGACGATGGGGTCTCGAAGTTTCTCTTGTCGAGTTAAGTTCATCGCACCGGATGGATATAAAAGCGGTTTTGCGATAAGCGATGTTGACTTCGGTACGGATGTGTCAGCGTCCACTCCATCTTGAAATGTCTGTAGTTGATCTTGTCGTCGAGGCAGAAAATGTGCTATTGCCGAATCCTAATGAAAAGCGAGGTTTACTAGATTGTAAGTTCCTTTTTCTTTTAATTATTCGGTTATGCGGGGGTCGTTATTGTTTAAATAATAATAAAAGTCATTGGTTTAACATATTGTACTAGTCCTTTTACGTTATTAGTTAATTGTTTAGTATTTAATTTAACGTTTAACTATTGTCGTTATCGGCTTAAACATTATATTCTCCGCTTAACATATTGATCTTTTTCATTTGTTGAAGTGTTGGCGGGATTGAGTTGCAGTGCTCATTCGTCCCGTGGTGACCACTGGCGGTGTGGGATGTCTTCACTTCTCGTCGGGATCGTTACGAAGTGTTGTCGTTGGATATTGGTCGGCGTTTTGGCGGTGTCGAACATTTCGAGGGATGTGCCAATCATGCGATCAAAAGGAATTTTGACTTCGAAATTCGTAAAGAAAGCGAAAAACATCGGGTTGTTGTGGAATCTTGTTCAGATGGTTGTCGTTGAGCCTTACATGCATCGTAAAAGGTATAACAAAAATACTTTCAGAATCAAGGCAATCAACCGTCCTCTTGCGGTGGTGGCATAGGGTTCGGCGTCAGCATCCGAAAGCGTCCATGGGTTAGCACGAGGTGATTCGAAAGCTCGAGGGCGGTCCCTTGTGCTGAGGCCAGTCGACATTCGGAAGGACATGTTGCGAGAACATGGTGTCCAGCATACCATACAAAAGCGAGGCTTGGTTGGGGAAAAAGAGCGTGCGGGTGGTCCTCGTCGGCGAGTGACATCTCAGCTATGTTGTTTGCTTTGGTATGTGTGGATAAGGTGGGTGAGGACAAATCCGTCGGCGTTGCGATCGTGGAGAGAGCGGTGATCGTTTTTAAGCGTCATTCTTTTCTTCGGTCGCGTGTGTTGTGGGATTGAGAGGGGGCTTGCGAGGCGGCTATCTTCATTTCTCGATGGTACCCGCCTCCTTGGAAAATGCTCGAGGTACACTCTTTGGGTGCGAGGGAAAGATAGTAGCGATGGTTTTCCGCGTCGCCTTGGTATAGTCGACAGCGAGACCCGATGCCAATTGGACTTGGTTCGTATCTAAGTTGGGCGATGCCTTGTCGAGGGTGGAGATTATCATGAGATAATTACCTTCGTGTCGGACGAGGTCGAGGGCCTTGTGAGCGCATGATTGCGAGTCTTCCCTTCCACATGCACGTCTTGTCTTCGACGTTTGGAGGCCAATTTTATGAAAGCGATGTCGAGACTTGGGAAGGCGTTGAGGGAGGAGTCTTTGATACATATGCTTCAGCATTAGCATTAGGCATCAGCTAAAAGATTTCGTGTCTGAGTATGGACGATGCCCGGTAGTATCATAAAGCTCATATTTGGTTGATTGTCATCGGATATGAGCATTAATTGAATTGCTCTGTTGGAGGTGATACGTTGGGGTGAGATGTATTGACGTCGGCGAATGGATTCGATGCTGGATCCGAGCTGCGTCGTTTCTGGTGGCCCGAAATAATTGACTCAATAAAAATTCTGTGAATCGATTCGTAACATTAGTATTACCCTTTAAACATTCTCGATCTTTGTTTAATTACGCTTTTAGAGCTTTAAATATTAATCATTTCGTTTTATTTAATTCTGATAATGTTTAAACGTGTTGATTATTTGCTCCTCCATTGTATCTCTTTTGTTTAACCTTATTTGAGTTGATGCGCGTATTATGTAGCAGGCGTGGCGTGAATGGAGACCCTCTTGTCCCAGAACTACGTTCGAGTTAGAGATCATTGTTGAGACGGTACGAAATCTCTTGGTGGTAGATGCCGTTGTGTCGATGATCGTTCTGGTCGGTAATCGACAACTACGTGGATCTACATCATCGAACTTGTTCATGTCGAGGTGGTTTGTGATCCTGCAAACGTAACTAGCATGACAATGCGACGGTGGCAAGCGTCACGTGATTTATTAGCGGGTGCCAGCGTCAGAAGCAATTACAAGCGGCGTGAGGCTATATTCCCGTACCCGGCCCGATGGCCTTGAGACGGAAATCGTGAGCTTCGTTCTGACCTTTGTGACTAAGCGTACAGGCTGAAGCGAAGGATCAGTCATGGCGTTTGATGTCATGATTCATTCTTGCGGTACATTGCGGATCGTTCATGATGATCTTTTATGATGTTGTCATCGGCCCGACATTATTAATAAGCAAGCGATGAAGCGTTGTGTATTCTGACCAATTGAATGTATTCTGCTGAATTGTTGTGCAAACGGATCTGTTGTAATTTGAAATATTTATTGTTTAAACGATATAAGGTATATTTAAACAATGAAGCGGAAATGTACACAACTACGTAAATTAAACAATGAAATGGCCGAATGAAATTTAACACACTTGATTTAAACAAACAAAATTTATTGAGATATACAGATGCTGTTCTTGAAAACAAAAACAATGAATTAGTTGTGTATTGATGGAGGCGGCTTTCATATTTAGTTAAGCAGTGAGTGCGTTTATTTTAAGCGAGGAGAGTGTTATTTTAAGCGGATTTTTGCAGTAATTTGAAATATTTAAAAGCGATGTTTAAGCATTTTGCTATTTCGACTTTTATTATGGCTTCTTTTCTACTTTCGTGAAGTGATATTTAAGCAGTGATATGGCTCTTTGCTCGTGACTTTTTGTGGTATTATGCAGCGTCGAGTCACATTATCGTTGACATCTCGTACTTATTGTGTATAACTTTTGTCGGCGTGTGGTCAGCGGCATCGTTCTTCCACACGGCGGTCTTCGAGGTTAAACGATAACGAGATATTGAGAGACCATATTGTAAATATTTAAATGATATTATCAATTGTTACATGATATTATATATAATTAAGCGGTAAAGGCGAAAACTTAAATGATAACATAATGGTATTAAACACTATTAGGTAATAGTTAAACACTATAAGAAACCCTTTAAACAATATCATAAAAAGCGTTACACTTAGCGATCCATGAGGCGGTTGAGGAAGATCCTCATCGACTCACTGCTCGTGTTGTTAAAACGACTCGAGCCAACCCATTTCTTCTTCTTGAATAAAAAGCTTTCAGAGCAGTACGGTCCAATTTTTGATTGGCCTTGATCGTCTCTCTCGTTGCTTTCGGTCCGGGGTCTTCATCGACATCTTTCTTCGATGCTGGGGACGGCGGCGTGACATCAGCGCATGAACAACTTCCCTTACATGGTTCTTGTTGTTGGTGGGATTGTGTCACGCTTGGGCTGCGATGCTTGTCGGCCGCGGCCGCGACAGCGGTTCGACGATCTTCTCAACCGTGGCCGTGACAGCGGCATCGTTGGGACACAGCCCCTTAACTTGTTCTTGACCTTGAGGGATTGTGTCCATCTTTGATCGCTGATCTCGGCGGCAGGTTCCCAGTCGAGCGATTTCATCGAAGAGAGTCGGCGACCTTCTCGACGCGGCAGCAACCCACATCGTCTGATGTCCTCCACCGTCGTGGCCCGTATGTCGTCAGCGGCGGAGACTTCGATGCTGACGTCGATCGGCCGATGGTGTTGCTATTGTTTCATCGTCGGTAGGCCGGTGGAGACGAGCGATGTATTCTCCTCTTTTTCTGAAGTCTCTTGAATGTGGCCGCCTTGGAATGACCTTCCGATGATGTACGTACGTCGTCAAATTCCGACGCCTCGTTAGGTCCGGGTGCTCGGTTCTTTCGAGGGATGGCGCGGTGGTTTGTCGAAACGTCCTTCCGGCGCCTCGCCTGACGACAAGCCAGAAACTTCGATCGTCAATATCGGCGTACTGCGTAAGAGTTGCGGTGACATCTTAGCCCAATGTCACGGTGAGGTGCCAGCGGTCGGAGGGGCCTGCCATGGTCGGGGGGCCCGCATCGTTGTCGTGTTAGGGGTTGTTGCAATCTGCCGGGGTAGGGGAGAGCTTCTCGGCGTCGAGGGAATCGTCGTGGCGTGGTGGGACGGAAGTGAGAGAAGCGGCGTCCGGTAGCGCCGCGATGAAGGCTGCCTCTCGTCCTGCCTTGAGCAAGTGGTTCGGAGCGATGGCATCCGTCCAGGTCGGTTAGGCGCCAACAAATATTTCTTCTTCGACATTCTTGGGAACCCAGTTTCGAAACTAACATATGTAAACCAAACAATTTCGTGAGATCGTTCATTTTAAACTATAAAAAAACTATATATTTAGCGTTATAGAATATAATTAAGCGGAGAACAAAATATTTAAAACCGAGTATGAATAAGAGTTAAGCGGTAAATACTAAAGTTAAGCGCTAAATAAAAATGTTTTAAACATTAAAGACTTATGTTAAACATTGTCCATGATTTATTACCTCTTTTCCATCGGCGATGACAAGCTCGTTTCTCACCGTCAGCTTACCCGGTAAGTACTTTTCACCGTAAAAGCGACATCCTTGGGATCTTCTGAAGCGGACTTTCTTCCCGTTCCGGTCATCTCGTAAAACCGAGGGCGTTAAGCGCGGCCGAGCAACCCTTAATGTACCACTGTGTTGGTGCTTCTTCCGGCAGCATCTATCTTGCGCTCGGGCGGCCGCTAGTGGAATATCCTCCATGAAGCCCGCTTGTGCGTCGCCTGCGCCCGTGCGTGTCGCCCATGGGTACGGTAGATCATCGGCGTAATCAGCGATCCGATTCGGAACCGAGCATGATGTGTTTGGGAAGAGGGCGTCCCCATGAGAGTACACCATCGGGAGTTTGACAAAATTATCTTCTTCTCCCTCAGTCGAACAAGTTGCGCAGAGTGCTCTTGATGGAGTCTCTGTGTCTCGTATGAGGTCTTTGATAGATACCGCCCTTGACAGCCGACTGGTTTTCTTCTTACGAAAGACCATCTGCGTCGCCATCGTAGCCTTGAGACCAAGAACGAGGAGCCACATCTTGAGGTGCGAAAGCTTCGGCGAGCTTTCCCGATCCACGAATTTATTGAGTGCGACCATCGTGCTTTGCGAAAAGAGAATCAGAAGGGCCCTACTCTTGGTATATGGCTTCGAGCTCGATGAAGCAGCTATGAGCGGTGTCCTTGAATAATCTCCCGATTAGTCGAGGGGTCATGTTAACTTTCAATTGACTAAGGTCTCCATGGCGGTTGTCGAATATCAGCGCCCATTAACTAGGTTGACCGCCATAATCACAAGACTGCTGACAGTAACAACCATTCGACATGCGAGTGTTGACGAAAAGTTTAAGCGGAAATATAAGGTTTTAAGCGGTAGACTCTCGGGTTATTAAGCGAGATATAAAAATGTTAAGCAGAAACCCATTTTGTTAAAGCAGAGGCGAGAATACTGAACAAGAGACAACAAATGTTAAAGCTGTAACATCTCATTTCTTAAGCGTCGACCTCGTTTGTAAAGCTCATGACCATGTCGAAGCGAAGCAGGGAAATGTGCGTTATAAATATTACATAAATCATATGATCGAAAACTATTTCGATAGTGTATACATCTGAAAAATGCAAAACAAAAACAAAAACCCTAGCAGAAATCTCCTATGAGACTAACAAAACCCGGTCAGAAATCCCCCTGCGGACTTGATATCTTCGACAAAAAGCAGGGAGCGTAAAACAAAAGCCGAAAAAAATCTTTCTTTATAGCGAGCGAGTTAACGTAAAACCATACTTTCAATACCCTAGATTTACGAAAGCGGTGAAATGCCAACTAGTTCTTGTGAGGGGGACTTCTCGCTTCGAGATCTGGGTGGAAAGGGAAAAGGCGATGAAATGCCAATTCGGAGAGCTTCGCAGGTAGAGACGACTTCGGAGCGACGAGAATGGAAAGGCGAAGGCGTGAGTTGAGAAAAAAGCAATTAAGCAGCTCGATAAATTACGTCTCTCGGGGTTACCCTACGGGAAAACCCCCGACTTCCTCTCAAATCGCCGAGATGGGTACTGGCCAGCGACTCCCCATCACGAGGCATTTTCGTCGAAAAATTTGACTCACTCGATTCGCATCCAGATTCACGGGGTTTGGGGGTTTGAAAGCATGTAAAGCTTTTAAAAAGGAGGGTTTTTGGGGATTCATACTTGAAGGGTGTGTTTTTAGCGATTTCTGTTTAAAGGGTTTTTAGCTGATTTCCACTAAAATAAAAGTGTGTGTGTTTATATATATATATATATATATATATATATATATATAGCGGGTATGGATTGGGTACTCCGTACTTGACCCAAATTCAGAAATTTCTAGATGACCTAAATTTATCCGACCATAATCATATACATGAGTCAATAATTTATGGCATAATTAATTATATTATTAAAAACACCAGATCGTAAAATACATATTTAAATGCTAAATCATTGAAAATTCATGACTTAAAATTTATAAAAAATTAAAAATAGCCTTTTGGAGATTTAAAAAATTATTATTATTTTTTTTAAAAAAAAGACTGCAAACAAAGTGGACACTGGTCTTGTTGTATAAGATCTAGGCCCGGCCCAGCTATATCTATGGGCTTGGGCCAACTCAATTCCAACATATTTTACATGCTTCATGCTTTTATTTTCACTCATTTTAACTCATCTTTAATAATATATTATAGATGAAAAAATATAGGCCTTGTGAAGAATAAACACAAATATATTATTTACAACCATATATATATAATATTAAATTTCTAAAATATATATCAAATACTTCGGGAAATAAAGCAGTGTTTTTAATTGACTCCAACAGATTTTTAATGAAATAAAAGATGCAAAAATCATTAAAAATAATATGTATAAGAAAAATGAAGGAAAAGAAAAAAGTTATAGGCACTAATCTTATTGTCTTTCATTCAAGCAAACACAAACACAAGAAAACATTTTCCACCCTCTTTCTCTTTTCATTTTCTCCATTAATTTTCCTTCAATCCAAACACACTCATTAAAAAGTATTTATTATATTCTTGTAGGAATTCACATGGAATGGCTCTTGATGCACCAAACTTATTATATGATTTCATATGCTACCAAACAACAATATCAAACTATCTTGCTCCCATCCCATCAAACACTTCTAAAAATAATTTAATAAATAACTAAATAAATAAAACCATAAAGATAACATGCCCACAAGGGCCCTCTTTGTAAATGTTTTCTTTGGTTGTTTTCACCAAATTAGACATTAATAATTTGATTAGAACCTTTACATTAGTTCCATTCAAATGTATGTTTATATGCACGGTCATATGATTAATAACCTTTAGACAAATTATAACTTATTTCAATCAATTAGATAATTGATGCAAATCAATTTGGTGATATTTTTTTGGTTATTAATACATTTTTATTTAATTAAATAAAATGCTTGTAGTCCAAGATTTTACTGTCTCAAATAGAATTAACTTTAAAAAACTATATTTTTTTATAGAAAAACAAAGTTTCATGTCTTGTTAATTTGGTGGCAAGCTTGTTAATTAATCAAATGCGATCATGCATGTGACCATCTCTTTTGCATATTTGATCATCAATGTAATAAAACAGCACTATGTCCCATGCTAATCTCAAACTTAATAGTTAATATAAAAATAAGCATCTAACTATGATTTTCCTCCCAAAGAAAAAAAGCCATTTTTCTTATTCAATCAACTCATCATTAAAAAAAGTTTGTTTCTTGGATCCTTTATTACTTTTTTATTCTTTTAGATAAGTAACTAACACAAATCAACATAAACATATATAATCATGAAGGAGTGAAACCTAACCCTAATTTGCCTAACCCTAATCCTAATCCTAATTTTTTTAATGGATCACGTATGATATACACAAAAATCAACAAATAAATCATTTTTTTTTCTATTAATGGTTTCCTCTTTAATGGACCAATGCAATTTGTGTAAATTTTCAAGCTTTAGTTTTTTTTAATATATTACCAGTCTATGTGTAGAATAAATTTTTTAATAAATGTGGCTATCAATCATATTATTAAACCCTCAATGTTTGAGTTTATAGATTAATAAAATACTAATTCTCCTGCTCCTATTGCAGCAAATTGGGCACATGATTTGTTCATAAGTCCAAAACCATATATAGTTATTATTAGATGGCTACGGTTCATTCTCACCACTTGGCCAAATAGATATAATTTATCAACTGTCAAAATAAAAAAAATTATAATTTTTTACTAAATTCTTGCTGGATTTTTTAACCCAAAAGAGCGGTGCATGACAAGAAAAAAAAAAGGGGGGTTCTTGCAAAGTAAAAATTAGTGACTTGCCATTCCAAAATTGAGAGAGATTGAGAGATAAGCTTGTATCAATATAGGCTTTATTTGAGATTGATTTGTTGGTGTTCAAAGAGGCATGATATTTGTATTTTATTTCAATTTGTCGGGTCTTAAGCTTAAGGGCAAAAAAGCATAAGTGATTAAATATTTTTATAATAGTGGGTTCATTATTTGTTATATCTCATAGTTTTTCCTTTCACATTGAATAGTTTTAATGGAAATTTAGTGTTTTCTATTTTACTTATTGTGACATGAGATTATCATCTGTGACATATTATTTGTTAGCATTGTTTTAGTGGAAGGCCCACAACACAACAGTACAGAAGGCGTGGTTTTGAGTTGAGAAAGGATTCAATCACGAGGAGTTGAAAAACAAGAAGATGCTTAGGCTTCATCACATGGTTGCCAAAATTATATATATGAATATTCCAACAATTAAATAACAAACAACATGAACATACATCTTGCTCTAATCTATTTGAATGACAACCCACCACCCAAGCTTCCTCCTCATCATCTTTTCTTCCCATCCATTCAAACTATCAAATTGTTCAAATATATATAATATAATAAATATAATATAATATGACTAATAGATACATGCATGCTTGGCATGTTAGAGAAAAACACAAGTGGCTTTCATGGCATGCCAAGACCCACATTATGAAATTCCCTACCTTTCATGTCTGATATGTTTCTCATCCCTCACCCAAAGTTACTTTTTTTTTTGCCTTTATATATATATATATATACACCTTCAATCAAGGATAATTTGTTTATTTGCTTTTTCTTCATTTGAGTGTTTTTTTGGTAAAAAAATTTATTCATGTTTTTAATTAAAAAATGGTTTGCTTACTAGGAATGGAATGAACGACAAGATGTTGGATTTGAGATTTTTTTTTTAAATAAAATGGATGAATCATATTTATTAAATGAAAACAGAAAAATAAAGTATAAAAAAGACAAAATTGACTCTCATATAAAAAGCATGAAAAGAAAAAAAAATATTTATTTTAAGTATTTTTATTGAGTAATATTTGGTTGGAGAGATTGAAATAAATTGACTGAGAGAAAAATAGGGTTAGATTATTTGAAATAAATCATTGTTTGTTTGAATCGATCTTTGATTCACCATCCAAGCCCCATTTATATTATATATATATATAGCAACATGAAAAGGTTTTGGAGGGCCCCGTAGGCAACACAATTGGCCAAATAAATTTATTTTTATTGTTATTTTTAGTATATGTTTTATTTGCTAAAATTAATCTGATTTTGTTATTACTAATTATGAATATTAATAAACATCAGCATATTATTATTATTACATAAAAATTAACAAAACTCATACCATTAATAGGTAATTTTAAAAATTATGAATATCAATAAAAACAGGTCATTAATTTTAAAATTAATATTAATTAATATAGTAAAAAAATTCAAAACAGTAACCATTCAAAAAAAAAGAGAGAAAATTATTTAAAAAAAGTGAACGTTTCTTTTCCAAACTTCATGATAAAAACGTGAAATCCCCCCAAAAAAACGTATTTTTTTGGGTCCTAAATGTACTATTCCTGAGATTTAATTTGAATTTTAATAGTTTTTATTTTCAAAAATTAATGAAAACATTCCACTCCAGTGCACTACTGTACACCGGATAGTCTTGTCCTGAACTATTTAACTTTTTTTTTTAAATATAAAAATTTATGAACTTTTATAAAAAATTATTCTTTTTTTTTAAATAATTACTCCAACCCTCATCCGAAAAACGTGAAACCATAATTAAAAAAGGAAAAATTCCCAGAAAAAAAGAGAAAATAAGAACAGACTAAAAAAACAAAGAGGCACAAACACATGAAATAGTTTGAGAGAAACCGAAAGAGAGAAGAAGGAGAAGAAGGAAAAGCAAGAGCGGAAGCCATTAAAGGAGCTCCATAAAGGACTCGGAGTGGGAGGAATGGGAATGGGAATCTTGAAGGGTTTGTGGGCGGGGGTTTGGGTTTCAATGGTGCCATGTGGGAGCAAAGCCAAGGCCTAAACTTTCTCTCTTTATCTCGAGAAATCCCGAGATTTCAGTGTTTCAGATTCGGTGTTTCCTCTTTCTTCTGATCTTTTATGCAATAAAAATCTCTCCTTTGTGGTTCTCTCGCCGGGAATGTGCGTTTGAGGTACTTCTCTTCTCAAGATCGCTTCTTTTTGTTGGTTCTGGTGATTCATTTGTGGAAAAATTGCTTCTTTTTGGTGGTTTGGCTCTGGATCAAGCGTAAAGGTTGAGTCTTTGTTGGCTTGTGGATCTTTTTTTATCCTTTTGTTTTCGTTGGATATGGGGTTCTTCTTTTGTGATGAAGTCAAATTGAGAACGAGTTGTTTTCTGGGATTTCCTTGAATTTATCAGTGCATTTGTTGTTTGGGTTCTTGTGGGTGTGGTTTGTGCCACATTGTTGAGTGTTGATCTGGTTTTTCTTTGATTTGGGTTTTAATGTTCGTTTAGTGATTTTGCTTACTTTGATGTTTAGTTTAAAAAGATCCAGATCCTTGTTTCTGATGATTTATGCTTGAAGCTGAACAAACAATGCTGGGTTCTTCACTTCATCGTTTGCTCTCTTTCTATCAGCTGCACTTTTGCCGGAGCTTCTCTGGCTTTATGTCCGGAGCTTTTCTTTTTCAGGCTTTGGATCAGTGAATTGTTGATTACTGTCGTGCCTTTGCAGATGAAGTTATTCTGTCTAAATTTTTATTCTTGATTGTGATTCTAATGCATTTCATTCTTCTTGTTCCTTGAAATAATCAACTATATTTTGGTGGAGGTATGAGGTATCTATCTGCCGCTTTTACTTCGCTGGTTTGTCAAACTTTCAACTTTGAGCTTATATTTTGTCAGGTTTTCCCCCTCTTTTGAATACACATATTCTCATCTCTTGTGAATACTGTTATGGTATTTGTGATTTTTATGGCTGGATCTTCAAGTGCTAAATCACGCCTTCCTTCTTATCTATATGCCTTGTTGTTTAAAACAAAAAATAATTAATCTTGATTTGTTTAGGCAAATTTTTATAGATGATATATGCATGTATTTGAACTAAAAATTATTAAGATAGTAATCTTATTTCCTGAACCATACTGTTTATTTGGGCTGCTCTTACAGAACAGCTTCCAGGTCTAATGATTAGAGGCACTGATGCATTTCTCATGTAAATTAGTCTAGTGTCATAGTCACTTCCTGATGAATGGGTGTGCAATTATGCAAAACTACGTTTGGAATAGAAATAGAAGAAAATAGGAAGGGAAAGGGTTGATTAGAATGAAACCAAGTAAATTAGATAAGAAACAGTAGAAATTGTAGATATTGTTCATAGAAGGTTGGTGAACAGATCTAAGTTGCATGCAGACAATGGGATATTTCTTTTTGCTCAAGTTTTGTTTGGTAGAGCTTCTCTTTAAAACTGAACGTTCGTAGCACCCTGATATATTCTTTTTTCAAAGGATCATCTCTTTGATTTAAGTGGGAATTAAGCCAATTTCATTGGAATGCTTTTATAGGAATAAGACTGAATGTATCTGGGTCTTTAATTCTTTCTAAAGAAACCAGGTTTACTTATTCTATGCCTAAATTAAAGACTTTGTCTCAAATTTAGTTGCTTGACTATCTGGCCCATACAATGTTCTATTTTTCTAGGAATTTTAATTTTGGCCTCTTTTGAATACATTCACGATGAAACACTTTACTTTTTTTGTTAGCACAATCCTAATTCATTTCCAAATTTGACTCATCAAAGTCTATGTGACCCTATTAATCACGAGGCATGACTGCCATGTAGCATGGTATTTCGCCTTGCAAGGTGTCTGCAACTATAATTGGAATTTCCGGAAATTTAGTAATACAACAAAATGATTTCAAATCTTAGAATTTCTCCCAAAAAAGTGATCATGAAATACAATTATCACTTTGATTGAATCAGATATCATTCATTTCCATTATGAATGAATAAAATTTAATGGACAAGAGATAATAAATTAGAAAACTTACAAAATTTTTTCGAAATGGATACCAGATCTTTCCATGATATATTTTGTGTTGTTTGGTATATAACATAAAACCTGACAAGGGCACAAGTTGTCTTCCAAATAGAGAATTTTCTTTCTAAAGCTGGAATTTAAATTGTGTCTTTGGAACATGCCTTTGTCATTCAAGTTGCCATCGTGCGTTGTTAGTTGAAATACTTGCTTTAGTATTATGGGATGGTTTGACCTTTGCAAAGAAGGCTTTAATTGTGTTATCTAACTAAGTAAAAAAAAGCAGCTGTCTAAATAATCCTAAAGAAAGCAGCTATCTAACTATCTTTTATTTATTTTTCCTTATTTACTGAGAGCGACTTGTCTCTAGGCTTTAATGCATGTCTGTCATATGCACTTTGAATGTAGAATTAGCTTTATATACTTATTTTTTAAGTAAGTTATTCTTGTGGAATGGGATGCTCATTTCCTTAGAAATTATTTTGGAGAAGTCTATAACTGGATATTATGTTGTTAATTTTCTCAACTTCTTCTCAATAGCATATAGATTACATTAATATAGGTTGATTTTAGTGTAAAGGTCCTCTCTCCAAATTTATTAATTGGTTTTAATTGTGCTTCATCTGGTTGACACTTTGGTCATATTTCAGGTTCTTACACTGCGATAAGAAATGGTGGAGACTTGCGTGGGCCCAAGTGAACTTCACTTGAAGAAGGAGCTTAGTGCCCTCCGCAAGGCAAGGTTTCTGCGGGATCCTGAAACTTGTTCATCTTGGAGGTCTCCTTTAAGTTCTAGATCACTTGCTGCAAGTTATGTTTTTACCCATGGTAATGGGACTAGAGGTAGCGCAACTGGAGCAAGCAACTCTTCTGGATTTATTGGAGCGCCTTCCAGAAACAATAACAAGAAAAAGGTATACCTGTATAATTGGAGGCATCATTCTGCTAGATCAAGTGACAGTGGAACTAAATTGGATGAGGATAACAGGGGAAAGTTGCTGGAAGATAGTCCAGAAGACAGTGTTAGCAACACCTTAAAGTTAGATTCTCAGAGTGATACATCTCTTCAAGCTCCCGCAAATATTTGTAGTGTTTCTAGAGGCTCACATCTAGAGACTTCTGTAAGAAGAGCTCTCAGAAAATCACACAGAAGTAGCACTATAAGAAAGCGGACAATCAAGCACTCGCCAATCACAAAACATCTAGATCTCCCATCAGATTCTTTAGGAATACCTAACCTGGTTGAGCAATCAGATGACACTGAATACTGCAACTCTGAGGATTTAAAACAATCAAAGCATGTGTGCACGCACAGAACTGGTTATGTTTCTCACTCTGCATCACCTCTGGTTTCTGGATCTGGACGTAAAAATTGGTCACGCTCGAAAATCTTCCGCAGTTCTACAAGAGAAGAGTCATCTCATTCTTATACTCCTGCCTCGACTAGTTCTTACAACAGGTATGGAGTTCGGAACCCCAGTACTGTTGGATCATGGGATGGAACTAGTTCATTTGATGAGGATGAATTAGATCATATGGAATTAGCTAGACGTCAAGGTTGTGGAATTCCTTGTTATTGGCCCAAAAGATCAAAGGATGTGGGTTGTGGAGGTTGGTATTCTCCTTCATTGTCAGATACATTGAAGAGAACGGGAAGCAGTGTGCTTTGTGGGGGCCAGAAATTGTACAATAAGAGAAGGTTTGCTTCTAGCAGAAAGCAAAAATATATGCTAAAGTCTTCTCATGGCTTGCCCCTGTTAACTAATGGCAGTGGCAGAGGCAGAGGCAGAGGCAGTTCATCATCAGATGTAGAAAGTGATGAGCTATCAACTAACCTTGTGGAGCTTGATTTAGAGGCATTGAGCCGCTTAGATGGAAAAAGATGGTCGAGCTGCAAAAGTCAAGATGGATGGGAATTAGCCCTACCTGGTGGACCTGACCTGGAGATGCATGATCATCGTGGCTTGAGCCATAAATACAGGCCTAGGTCTTTTGATGAGATCATGGGTCAAAACATTGTTGTTCAATCACTTAGCAATGCTATTTTTAGGGCAAGAATAGCCCCTGCTTATATCTTTCATGGCCCACGTGGGACTGGTAAAACATCAACCGCAAGGATATTCTCAGCAGCTCTGAATTGCATGTCGACTGAAGATAAAAAACCATGTGGCTTCTGTAAAGAGTGCAATGATTTTTCCAGTGGAAGATCAAATGTGATTGAAACTGGACGCCACCAATAGGAAGAGTATGGATAGTGTTAGATATATGCTGAAAAATATATCTGCAACTACAAAATTTTCAAGATACAAAGTTTTTATCATTGATGAATGCCATATGTTATCATCCAAATTGTGGTCTTTGTTTATGAAATTTCTTGAAGTACCACCTCCTCGTGTCGTCTTCATATACATAACAAATGATCCAGACAACCTACCTCGTTCAATTCTGTCACGATGTCAGAAATATCTTTTCCCTAAGATCAAGGATGCTGATATAATTTGCCGCTTACAGAAGCTTTCTGCTGAAGAAAACCTAGAGGTTGACGTGGATGCTCTGAACTTAATAGCTTCAAATTCAGATGGTTCGCTTCGTGATGCAGAAACAATGTTGGATCAATTGAGTTTGCTTGGTAAAAAAATCACCATAGCTCTTGTAAACGATCTTGTAAGTCTTGTGATCTTTCTGAACTACTTTATTTATGTTTTCTCATTATGCATGACTTGAAATTTTGTAAATGGGCTAATTTAGCATTTCCATCTTTTCCTTTTTTTCTTTTTCATTGTGACTCTTTGGTTAGATTTTCAATGAAAAATTTTAGTAGTTATTTATATGTTATGATTTGCTAGGTTCAAATAGTGCTAAATTTTGTTCAAGACATTTGAAAAGCTATACTGATGATTGATTTATGAAGATAGAATTTTTGGTTGTGATTTGGACTAGTACTTACTTTTCTTTACGGAGTAATAATTGGTCTATGCCTTGTTTTAGTTTAAAAATCTTGTTTAAAACTATGTTGTGTTTTGTTTTCACCTTTTGAATCATTGAGATGGTCTAGCCACAATAATTTGAATAGGAGGCTAGTTTCTCTTTTAAGTTTCAAATCACCAAACCTAAGGAACGATATCTGTTGACAGCTATTGGCTATTTGAATATTGGTGAAGATCTTGCATTTTCTTTGTATTGTAGAAGCAAATCTTTTTCTTCTTTTCATTTAGTGTGATCTCTTCAGGTTGGAGTTGTCTCAGAGGAGAAATTGCTTGATCTTCTGGAGATAGCTATGTCATCAGATACTGCAGAGACTGTCAAAAGGTCTCGAGAGCTGATGGATTCTGGCGTTGATCCAATGGCTCTAATGTCTCAATTGGCTGCACTTATAATGGACATTATTGCTGGTACATACCAGCTGGCAAACTCTCAGAATAGAGCTTTAGTTCTCGGTGGTCGAAGTTGTAAGTACATTAATAAAGCAGATTAAAATAGTCACATGCGCTTATTGTTTGTCTTGCGTTATTAGTTGTCCAAGCCCACTGAAACAACAGCATGGCTTGTTTGATTGCTTATGGTTCAAATGAGCTGCCAGACGTATTCATCATTTATTTACTTTCGACTGTTGTTCCCTTTGTTTAACTATGTTCTGGAGTAGCTTTTTTAAGATTCAGTATCACTCCTGAAGGCTTATGCATTTTTATTACTCAGTTATTGACTTATAGTTTCGATTGAAATGAATTTAGCTGCATGTTGATTATCTTCTTTTTCATTCTTAATGTATGCTTTCCAGTGACTGAAGCTGAATTGGAGAAGCTACAACAAGCACTCAAGATTCTTTCTGATGCTGAAAAACAGTTACGACTTTCTAGTGAGCGCTCAACATGGTTTACTGCCGCTCTACTACAACTTGGTTCTGGTCATGCTCCAGAGACTGCTCAATCAAGTAACAGCAGCAAACATAGTGTGAAATTGATCGGTAAAGATCCTTTTGATCCAGTGAAAGAGATTTTACTTGAAGAGAGCAGCTCCCATCCTCAATCAGTTTCTCGTGAACAAGTGCCACCTTTGGTTCCTAGAGTAACTAGCTCCCATGGACGACCAATAAGTCAACATGTTTTTGCTAACCAACAACCTGTTGATAGAAGCTTACTGGATACATCTTATGTGGATGCTAACAGTAGCACAGAGCTTAGATATGCAACCTCAGAAGAGATGGCTGAAATCTGGAGAAGGTGTATTGGCAGATGTTATTCAAAGACACTCAGACAATTGCTCTATGCTCATGGAAAGCTAGTATCAATCACAGAATCTAAAGGTTAGCCGTTTGTTCTTCTTTTTTCCAGATTTCATTCACCTTTAGTTTAAGTAGTACCCTCATCCTGTGGGTTGCTTTATCACACCTGAGCAGTAGAATAACTCATCCGATGTTATTTTCAACTCATAGGCCTCATAAAACTCCCACCATTTATTCAGCATACAGTATCCTTTTTTAATTATCTTAGTAGTTTATCTAAGTTTCAGAGATGTGTTCTGAGAATTGAGGAAGCTTTTTAACTGCAATTTTATGCTATGGAAGATGGAAGTTATGGATTTAAAATTTTTCTTCAATTTTGGAAATGTTAATGTTTTTATCAGATTTGTATTATCTGCTGGGCGCATTTTAGGAGAAGGCGAATGCTGTTAGGATCACTGGAATGCAAGTGTTTACTTCTTTTCTTGTGTGTTAGTGAATTCTGAATCCTTATGCGGAGACAAGATTAACACAATGGGGTGAGGAAAGAGTAAAAGAAAAAAGAAGTATTGAACTATACTTTTACTGTATTACCCCAATTATTCTTTTATTTTTCCTTTGTTCTTATTCATTGTGGACCATTATATTTTTACTGAAGTAGCAGGGTCTAACAATTTTCTGTTTGCAGGTATTTTGGTTGCTTTTATTGGATTTGTGGATGATGATGTAAAATCTCGAGCAGAGAGATTCCTGAGTAGCATCACGAATTCATTTGAGATCGTCTTGAGGCAGAATGTGGAAGTCAAGATGGGTCTGATGCCTGAAAATTACGCCAAGGGAAAATCTGTTTCAGCATACCAGGCTGACATGTTGATCGAAAATGCTAGGCTCTTAGTCAAGAAGAAAATGGATAACTCTGATGAGTTGTGTGATTCTTCAGAGAAGGAATTTGAAGAAGGAACACCCAATTTGCCCAGGAAAGGTATGGATTCCTTAGAAGATATGATTCCAAGAACACTACAGAAGCATGACAAGTCTCTTGTGGCAAATGCATACTTCCAAGGTGCAACTGGTCACATCTACTCTTCCCAGAAAAATAAAAATGACGATGAGGAGCTTTCAGTCCAAAGGGTGCTTGCAGCCACTGCAGAAGAACAAAGGTTAGAGAGTGCATGGCTTACATCGGGGGCCTTGAGTCACTCAAGACCTGAGAAGAACCAGGTTCTTCCTCAGAATATGTCTACATACAATTACAATGGGTCTTCGATGGGACCTATGTCATCCAAGCATTGGGAGGATGAACTGAATCAACAGATCAAATCCTTAAAAATTTCTGATAGCTCGACTTCATTACAATGAAAAGATTAGTGGGACCATTGATTGTTCTGCCATTTCTCCAAGTTTATTGCACAGCAATAGCGTAGCAGCAAATTTTGACAAAGAAAACCTGTGAGTTAAATTTTTTTTCTCCCATGTTGTTATATGATTTATATATCTGCATCTATCCATCTTTCTTCTCCTTATATCTTCGTAAAGGATCTTTTAAAAACTAAAATAGAAAATTAAAATGTGGGAATTTTATTTTAGCTGTGCAGAAAAGGTCAAGATGAATGGCATTTCTCATGTCTCCAATTAAGTCTGTCAATATATTTGTTGCTGTTCTTGTTAGCAATCTATAGTGTACGATGAGCAGTATTTCTGGTTTTGACTTTGAAGACATATTTTCCTGCATTTTAATAGACTTATGACTACTTGGACAAAACAAAGACATAATATTAGGTTGCCTTAATTCATTCAAATGTTTAAATTAATTGGGTCTTCCTCGAATTATACTGCAGCGGATATGATTCAGGATCTGGCTGCAATGCTCTTTTTTGCTGGAATACTCGAAAACCTCGCAATGTGAAGGTAGATACTGTAACATAGATCCTTGTGACCATTTGGCCATCTTTTTTGTTGATGAGGATCTCTGTCTTACATGACTTACCTTTACGAAATCAGGTGAGGCAAGCAGCTCATTTACGATCACAAAGGACCAGTCGTTTATCGTTGTTTGGGCAATGTGGGAAGTCAAAGACACCGGAAAGCAAATTTAGGGCATAAAATGGAGATAAGTATGGAAGCATGGAGCCTCAGATTGTGCATTCTTCTTATACTTTTCTCTGTATATTTTCAGTCATTAGTTCAAATATAAAAGTCATATATGCTGTACTGATGAGTCTATCAATGGCTCTTAGTTTTGCTAGATTGAGCTAATTTTTCTTAGGAATGAAAAATGATAGATTGGAACTCTGAGGTAGCTTTGTTTTAAACCAATCATATTTCACCATTCTCAAAGCAAAATAAACAAATCAATCTTTCAAGCATTTATTGAATACAATTAGTTATTTTTTTCATGAATGTTCAGAGCAATAATTCGGCTTGATTCTCCAGTATCTATCTAGTATTCTGTTGGATATCATTGCATCTTGTGGTTTAGTTATGTACAACAATACTCTAGTGAGCTTTGAGTGCATCAGAATTTACAGATGTGTTGCTCTAGCTGCTTCTAAGATTTTCATCAATGGTTTGCTGCCGCATTTTTGTCCTTCATCAATTGGAGTGTTCCCCCACCTATATTGGAAATAAAAACTCTTAGTTAGATTCACTGCCATCTACCATTATTTTGATTTCATTGTTGTCGAGTTGGTAAGAAAATTCAGTACCTGTCCATTGAAAGCACATCTGCACCGAATTCAATCAGGATTTTGGCAAGTAGATGTAAACCTTCGGCAGCTGCAACATGAAGTGGAGTCCTCTGATCATAGTTTTTCGAGTTGGGATCAACTCCGTTCTCCAGTAATCGCCTTAATACTTCGATTTTACTGCCAATCACTATTTTGCACAGGTAACTTCCTGCATCTTGTATGTCCAAAATTGCTCCATTCTCCACCAGCAATGCCGCAACTCTGTCATGCCCACCCTTCACAGCCTCCAACAAAGGCGAGTTCCCGAATTTGTCTGTACATTCATTCATACATATAATCATTGATAACTATATATTTGTTGTCTCTCTGTTATCTTCTTTACTTACCGATGCTATTGATGTTTGCTCCTCGCTGCGCTAGAAACCTCACAATATCTTCATATCCTTTTGATGCTGCCATATGCTAAAAAATAAAAGAGCAATGTACAGTCATGTATTGCAGAAAGTAAAAAGGTTCTCCAACATTTCTATTCGATTGAGAATTAATGTGCAGGAAAAAGTTTGGAGGATGTACAAGTGCTGTTCTTCCATCGTAATCAGTTTTGCTTGGATCTGCGCCGGCATTGATCAAGCCTTTAAGATGGTAGAGATCACCATGGTAAGCAGCACTGTTCACACTCAATGCTAACTCTGCTTCTTGCTTTGCTATCAGATAAGTTATGTCTGATTCCAACTGTTTGATTCTCAAATCAGTTTCTTTTCCCTGCAAACATGAAGTCCCAATTAATTCTACGAATATTTCTCTGAATCAATCCATTGTTTGTTAGTGTTTGTTTTTAGTGTTTTACTTTGAGTAAATTGCTTAGAATTTGTCGACTATCTTTGAAATAGAGTTGCAGAATGCTTGTCAGTGATTGTTTCTCCATCCTTAGAAGTTTGCATAGTTCAGAAACCCGGACCGTGTACGGTTGAGGGATGTTGCATAAAACTGCAACCTCACCGAATACATCATAAGGAACGAGGTCTGCAATCGACTCCTCTGTTCCATCTTCTCCGATCACCACCTCTTCCTACATGTAATTCACGCACAATTAGACATAAATAAGTACAATCAATGACCGCTATTATTTCGATAGAACATTACCAATTCACCATGAGACACAATATAAATCTGATCTACTGCACTTCCTTGTTCGATTATTACTTCTCCGGGTAGGAAGAATTCTTCGTTCAACTTCATTACCTGCATATAATGTTCACAATCAAATCAAATTAGCAAAAGTTGTCCATAAATTCAGTCAGTGTCCATCAAGTAATTACATACAATTTGATTCAGAAACTCATCTGAACATCCTTTGAACAGTGGCACTCCCTGCACTGTCTCAATATACAAATTCTGAGATATCTGCAGAAACAGCAGAAACAAAAATAAGGATCATAATAATCAAATTAAACATCAGAACAAACATTAACCAAAAAAAGAAAATAAAAGCAAATCACAACCTTGGATCTAATTGCAACTGGAATGTCTTCAAGGATTCTTGATTTAGTGTATGTACTCTCATACTGCAATCTGAGATGATTCTTAACTTGTGATCTTATATCTTTACCAAGATTATTTCTGTTCATATATTTAATAAGATCTGTCATTTTATCTCTGAACCTCTCAGTCTTAGATCCTTTGACAATCAAAGCAGTCATGTTACCAATTAAATAAGCCCCAAGAATCATATCAAATGAGATATAAATCATGATGAATATCATCTCTCTTGTGTTCACTGCATGAATATCACCATACCCTGTTCAAGCCAAGAACATATGATGAAGATCAAACAATGAATGATAATCAAATCAAGAACATAGAGATACTGACGACAGAATCAACGTACCGACTGTGGCCATTGTCACAATGGCGAAATACAAGGACGTGATATACCGAGTCCAAAAATCAATCTCGCGGAAGTTGATATACTTGTAATCACCCATCGTGAGGCTACCGATCCACGTATAACCTTCTTCGGCAGGAGGAATTGTCGTCGCGAGGTAATAGAAAATGCAAGCAGCAGTATGAGTACAGTATAATTCTACAGTGATGAGCTTGACAATTCTTGTGAACAAGTAGTTTATGCGGATGTCTTTCTCCATTCTTTTGAAGAAATGAGTTATGTTTCTGGCTCTGTATAAACGTATCCATATCATGCAGCGGATGACTTCTCTTCTTCCTGTGACCTGACAAAAATGATCCTTTTTTTTTAATGCATGAATGAATAGATAATCAAGTTAAATGAATGTATGGTTTGGATTGAATATAACTCACTTTGTAAATGAAATCCCAAGGGAAACAACCAAGAAAGTCTAGAAGGAAACTCCCTTTTGCATACCTGTAGTTCATCATCACCGTTTATACATATAAAGTAGTGAATATAATATTATGAAGCAAGAGGTGGATGAAATGACCAAGATAAGTATCTAGAGAACGCTAGCCTCAAACGTTGCATTCATGCGTTGATGATGGACGTATATATCACGAGAGTAGTTAACAGGGAAAGATGCATGCATGCATGCATAGGTACGTGGCAAACCTGAGTGCAATGCTGTTCCTATCATGGACCATCTTGTAAGTATGAGGATCAAGATAAGCCACAAAGAACTGAAGAACCACATCAGCCAGAAACACTATTTGAACACTCTCAAGGTCTGTCAAATGCAGTGGCAACCCTCTGAAGAAGCCAAACTCTAATGGTGTGAAGAAGGTTGAGTAGATTGACCACAAGAATATCATGTTCACCCATACCCTATACAACCTGCACTTTCATATATAATTCAAATATATATATATATATATATATGCATATGTATATCTTTCAACATGCCCTTAAGAAAGAAAGAAAGAAATAAACTAACAAACAAAGCATATATAACTATATAAGGAACATACCTTCCATTAGGATGAATGACAAAGCCTCTATAGCAATCCTTTGGGAGTTTAAGGGCACTACTAGTTTCCCACTTGTACCTTCCAAAGCCAAACTCTTTAGAGAACAAAGACAACCTACTTCCAACAGAGGACACTATGTTGTCCCTAACTTCATTCAACTCAAACTCCTCATTTATCTCTCCATGATCCATTCTCTCTCTCTCTCTCTCTCTCTCTCTCTCTCTATGTTTTATAACTTGTTGTAGTGATTATAAGGTGTCATATATATAGAGAGACACCCATGCACACAAAAGTATATACATATGGATGATCATTTGGAAGAACTTGGAGAATGCACCATGGCCACTAGTAGAATTTGAAATGGGTGGTTAAAGACTCTTGTAAGTTTGTTTTGTTGTATGTCACTAGCCACTTTGCTTATGGTGTGACATGGATCATGATTGGAAGGAGCGCACCTAAAGTTTGTGGATATGCACGTCAAGCAATCTTCTGCCATAACTGATTTCATTTCTTTTTTGCTTTTCTTTTCCTTTTTTTATTATTTTTCACGTTGAACTCAACCTTGTTTCTTTCATGATCAAGTGGCTAATCACATAAGTCTAACAATTCCTCACACATGTAATATATATATATATATATATCAAAGAGTTTGTAAAGTGAAACATTAATGGATAACAGCTTGATATAATCTAAGTGTAATTAGCTTGGTTTTTCTTTTCATTGTTATGATTAGTGCACAAGTTTGGCCATTGTTTTGTCAGAGTTTGAAAGGATCAGTGGAAAGCAAATGAAGTGGAAGAGATTAATTTATTTCAAAAAATTGAAAATGGGGGACAAGGCATGACCTAATTTCTTAGCATTTGATTTAATTTCTTTAAGCAAATGTTTGGTCCATTTCATTTTATGCATGCTTATGAACTATTGAATTCTAATGAATTTTATTAATGCTCATGTTAATAATTAATAAACAAAAGTAGTGTTACACATGATCGATAATTATATATTCATGAACTTAAAAAGAGAAATTTTAAATTTGGAATATCTACAATTTATTTTTGCTAATAAAAAAAACTCATATTTTTTAGTTGGACTTAAATTTCTTTAAAATCTTTTTATCGATTTGCTAACAATGATATAGTCATATATGTACATGTCATATAATTCGACCTTTAGCATGAGAGTCAAGTACCTTAAATACTTGATTATATTGCTTTGGTGGCTTTTAAATTAGTTATATATATATATATACTTTCAAATATATATATTCCTCTAATGGAGATAAAATTGCATGTACTTTAATGATATTTTCTTTCTTATGTATTATTGAATGTGATATGAATATTAAGTCATATGGAAACAATCAAGACATACCAAACCAGGTAGAAGTACAATCAAGGAATGAATCAATGCAAATCAAATCATGTGGAGATGGTTAAGGGCTAAATCATATCAAATCATATGGAGAAGATTAAGGGTTATTTCAAAGGAATATTCAAACTTTACAATTAAGTTATTTAATTATTTGTTTTATATTCTTTGTAATTTGTTTCCTTGTGCTATATATGTTTTGCAATATGTATATATTCACATCATACTCTAATGAAAGAAGTGTGCCTTTTCTCAACTCTCTCTTTCCTTCATATTTCTTTATGGCATTAGAGCTAGGTTTTGAATTTTGTCAGATATCCTTCTCAACCCTGAACAAGTTTTTTTTTTTTTTCAAATTTCCATGGCACATGAAAATACCCAAGTCACCATTCCTAATATCTATGAACCCACCGAACAACTCATCATAGTAACCGTTCATAACTCCATTAAACTAACATCCACCAACTTTCTATCTTGGAAAATCCAAATAGAAGCCATTCTCATGGGTTACGATCTACAAAAATTCATTGATGGGTCTTATCCTGCTCCTACAACAACCACTGCCAATGACATTGTCTCCAGTAACCTTGCATACCAAACTTGGTTACATCAAGACAAACTCTTATTTGGAGCACTTGTTGCTACCCTTACACTAACTCTAATTCCTCTTATCACCCAATCTAAAACCTCTCTTAAAGTTTGGACAATCCTAGCCAACACCTATGCTCGACCATCCAGTGGCCATATCAAGCAACTCAAAGACTATTTTAAATACATCACCAAAGGTTCACAATCTATTACAGACTGTTGGGAACTGGATGACGAACGAGAGTGCGATGAGAGGTGTTCGATGAAATGCCAGAGGTTTCTCTGGTTTAAGTGAACACACAGTCAACGAGTCAGACAGATAAATTGGGAGACAAAAGGGTTGATCAGCCAATCACCCATTCCACTAAATTTAGGATATATATATATAATACTATAGACAGGGAAACACAATACACAAAAGCTATTGGATGAGATACAAAACACTTTCCCATTGGTCTAAAAACCATCCTGACTCACACACCCATTGGCCTAACACAAACACCCAGAGATCTCATATTAAAATATTAATATATTCAAAACGGGTTCAACTGCTTTAACTGCTCTAAAAGCTCAGCATCCGTGCCCTGCATCTTTGATCTCCATTCTCAGTAGTACAACGCCATGCATGATTGTTTCTCCACCAGTACACCAGCTTCATTCAACACCACACACTTCACTTGCTCACCATGCCAGTAGTCCAGGTCTTGTCTTCAATTATCCTTTCAACACTCCCCCTTGATTGAAGCTCACGCACTCCAATTAGGC
>NC_052475.1:4375367-4381697 GCF_009730915.1 Dioscorea cayenensis subsp. rotundata
CTGGATCTGATCAACTTGTAGAAGCTCTTACTAAACCTCTTGCTCGTTCTCAATTCGATTCCATAAAGGGCAAGATTAGACTTGCTCCATGGCCATCCATCTTGTAGGGGGCATGATAAGAATATTAAGTCATATGGAAACAATCAAGACATACCAAACCAGGTGGAACAATCAAGGAATGAATCAATGCAAATCAAATCATGTGAAGATGATTAAGGGGTAAATCATATCAAATCATATGAAGAAGATTGAGGGTTAAATAAAGGGAATATTCAATCTCTACAATTAAGTTATTTAATTATATGTTTCCTATTCTTTGTAATTTGTTTCCTTACTCTATGTTTTGGAATACGTATATATTCATATCATATTCTAATGAAAGGAGTTCGCCTTTTCTCAACACTCTCTCTCCTTCATAATTCTTTAGAATGTTTGGGAAGAAAATTTTCCTTTAATAAAATTAGAGAAATAATTACGATTAATTGTATATCTCTCCACAGTTATCTGAGTTATTATTTGGTTTATATTTTTTTAAATTTTTTTTATCAAACTAGTAATTACTCAATGGAAACAGTGTTGAAATTCAAATAATTGTTACTTCCTCCTCTAATCCATAATGTCACTTTTGGAATTTTTTTTTCATATTATTTATCACATTTAGAAATTTTAAAAATTTTAATTATTTTTTTTATCTAAATTTGCTCTCCTAGCCATTTAGAGAGAATAATGTGTATTAATAAGAGTAAAATAATCTTAATAATGGGAAAAGTGTCCTATTATAAATCTTATTTTCTAAATTTTAGGAACTTTAATGTTAACTTTAATATAAATATGAGAAGGACGGAGTATTAATTTTTATGTTTCAATCTCAAGTTGTGACATTTATATTACATATTCATTATTCACATTACAAAATTAACAAAACTATAAAATTAGTACTATATTTAAACCCATTATTATCAGTATTATGTTTGACGCATTTCTAAATATATCTCACGAAATTTTACTAATCTAATATATATATTAAAGTAGAAGACAAAAGTATGACGTGTCAAGCTCTCATAAAATCCTAAATAAAATATTACAATAATATTAAACATTCAATAATTATAATTATCTTACTATTTAATTTAAAAATACATATAGATTATTTTTTTTAATGATAATGGAACTTATCTCTCTTATTTAATTAATATTTTTAAAATATGTTTTTAAATTTTAAAATATGAAATTTGTTAATATATATTATGATAAATTAAAGTCTTTAATTTATCATATTATAATATTATTTATCATATATCATATATCAAATTCTAAAATTAATAATAATAAATATCCTACTTTATCTAAATTTAAATATTAGAGATTTTTCACTATAGATTATGTTTTAAGTTTGGGTTGTTAGACTTTGGGAGATTCCATGGTTAACAGATAAATCAAAAATTAATACCATTGATGGTTCTTATGGATGAAAGGTTTTTTTTTCTTGATATAAAACTATTATTTATAGATGCTATAGATGAAAAAATTTCAAAGCAATGTTTTAGGTTTTGATCGTTTGCTGCTATTTTAGTTTCACGCGAACTCGACAAAAAGGAATTATTTGGTAAGTGTTTAACTTTTTATGTAATTATTTATGTAATTATTATGTCTGATGCTTTACGATGCAACTTTGTTGAGGATGTAATAGGAGAAGTCGTTGACAAAGATAATCCTAAAATTCAAAAATCCTGTGGAAAGACAAGCAAACTTAGGGATGTTGTGCTTCAAGATCTAAAGTATGCTTTACTTATATATTTTTGTTTAAAAAAATATTTATATGCATCATTCTATTCTCATAATCATATTTATTATGTCAAGAAATTTTTTTTTATATATTAGAGTATATTCTTATTTGCTTATACTATTGTATATAAGTTTTGATGTGTATTTTTTTCCTTTGTTTTTACATGAAAAAAAGAGCTTGCATGTACTTTGTTGGGTGATTTTGTAGATGAGATTAATAGTTATCTAGAAGCAGAAGAATTAGAACCTCTTATTTGAAAAATAAGGTTTGTGTAAAACAAATTAGTTTTGGTTATTAAATAATAATTTTTCATATTTAACATTTTTATAATTGATTTTATTCCAACAAATAATATTTCAGGATTATGTTGATGTTGTTGAGCTGAAGGTAATTTTTATGATATCATATTTTTTTTATGATAATTTTGTATTAAATTTATGACTTAATAAACTTTGATTGATGTGCATAACTATATCTAACAATGAGGCAAAATCGTTATAAAGCAATCAACAGGATGAAAAAAGTTGAAGAAAAAAAAACTAATTTGTAATAAATGATTTTAGCAATGGAGTCCCCTATAGGATGACTTTATTTGTGTTTTATACCATTTTACTCTATTAAATTTATGATTATCATTTAATTTTAATGAAGGCAATATAGTTTATTTATATCATTTGCTATGAATATTAATATTACCATGTACCATTGATATGCATAACAATGATTTCATTAAGCATAAAATGTGTAAATAGATTATGAATTTATTATACCAATAATTTACTTATTAGTGGGGTAATTAAAGTTTGTTTATATTTTATTTTTTATTAGAAAACAAAATCAACTCCCAATAGTTCTATAAAAAAATTTAATTATAAATAAAAAAATATATTGGACTTGGAATCTATAGGGAATAAAATTAAGTTAATATCATTTTGAGGAATAAAAAAATATTAAATGTTTGAATATATATATATATATATATAATAGGGAAAATCTTAGTAATCTATATGATAACTGGGAAAAAAGTTTATTTTTCTTGAATATTCTATTATATTATTTTAAAATTAATGTAATAATTACATGTAATAAATTAATTGAAATATGATTCAATTTATTATATACTATTAGAGGGGTTGTACTGCATATATATATATACATATATATCAAATATAATATATTTATCTATATATATATATATATTAAGATTAGAAGGGTTCATTATTTGACCAAGAGAAAAAAAATCTTATCTTATCATTATTATATTAGTTAATTAGCTTTTAAAAGAATAATTTATGTTAACAATTATCAATATATCAATAAATATAAATATATAAATTTGTGGATGAATAAGTATTTTTTTTAAATATGGAAATTTCATATAATACTTTAAAAATATCTGAAATCATACTAAAATTTAAAAACCAAATTTATAATTTCAAAAGTATTTATAATTGAAAATAATTATAGATAATTTCGGAAATTGACAAAATTTTGATTTATTTAATTTTAATCAAACACAAGATAATTTTAATGTTGTACTAAACTTTAAAAGTAAATTATAATTACAAAAATATTTATAATTAAAAAAATTATTGATAGTTTTAAAATTGGTAAAACTTTGATTTACCTAATCCTAATCAAACACAAACTAAAAATTTTAATAATAAATAAAAACAAAACATGATGAGATATTGGGGTCTTTTGGAGTAAGTGGTTAGATTATCGTAATACATTACTAATAGCAATTGCATAAGCTATTTGTGGGCATTCTCTAAAAATACTAGAAGGTAATATAATCTAATTGGTTGTCTTATTTCATCTAAATATCTTATAATAATATATTATGTACACACTTATATATTTCAAATAAGTTTATTTTTCTTGAATAAGCCTACCAAAGCATGTAATTTGAGATATTATATTATTTTAAAATTAATGAAATATTTGAATTAATTAAAATATGAATTCAATTAATTATATACTATTAAAGGGTTGTAGTGCATATATATATATATATATATCCCTTCTTTTTTTTTTTAACCATCTAATGCCAAATATCATATATATATATATATATATGCATTTTGAGATTAAAGGAGTTCATAGTTCGACCAAGTGAATAAAATCTTATCATGTAGTTAATTGACTTTGAAAAACATTAGAAATAAAGAATAACTTATGCTAAGAACTATCAATATATATAAATATAAATTTGTGGATGAATTGTAAAAATTATATTCAATATATGAAAATTGATATGATATTTTCATAATCTTTTAAATCAAACTAAACTTTGAAACCAAATTTATAATTTCAAAAATATTTTTAGTTGAAATAATTATTGATAGTTTGAAGTAATTGATAAAACTTTGAATTACTTTCAATTCTAATCAAACACAAACTATCTCCTTTTATATTGTCACGAAAACTTTTACAAATTGTAATTTCAAAATATTTGTAATTCAAAAACATTATTGATATTTTCGGACATTGACAAAAACTTTGATTAATGTAATACTAATGACTCACTGGCAAACAAGAAACTTTAATAATAAATAAAACCAAAGAAGGATGAGAAATTGGAACTTTGTGGAGTAGGTGATTGGATTATCATAATTTATTGCTAATAGCAATTACATCAGCTATTTGTAGACATTCTCCAAAAATATTAACATAGCGTAATATAATTTAATTGTTTGTCTTATTTGATTCAGTATATTCTATAATAATATAATGGTATATTCTATACACTCACATATATACACCAACATATTTATTATTCATTATTCACTCCTACTATATCAAAACAACAATTTCGATCTCCATATTTGAACTATGTTAATAGATTGGGAAATTTCTTTTTATTTTAAACTCCTAATTTGAGTCTTTCAAAATAGTTTTCCGAAAAGGGATTGGAAGAACTTCATTCTTGAATAAATTAAGCTCTCAAAGATAATAATGTTTTAGTGCCAAACAACGCCTGACACCTCATCTATTACATGCTCATTCCTCCACATGCGTATACTACCTGGACAAAACACTAGTATATCTTTTCAAGTTGATGAATCTTAGCAAAACTAAAATAAACATAAATGCTTTTATATGTTTTTTATATTTTAGAAAAACTTACTTGCCCTTTAGACACATGATATATATACACACACACACAATGCACATAGGAGAAAATTTCTCAATTTTACCAGTAAATATAAAACTCCATTTTTTATGTACCAAACCAATCAAAATTCCAAACTAATATGTCTTTTAACCAAAACAGGGACCGCGCAGACGGGATTCTCGCATTTGCCAGCTAGATTATTATTATACTTCTTATTATTATTTTATTATTATTTTTATTATTATTATTATTTTATTAAAGTAGATATATATAAGAGCTGCTCTAGGAGTGATTCAAGGAATAATTTTAAATATTTTTATATTTAAAATTTTATTTATATTAACTATGGTATTAATAAAGACAATTTTAATTTGCTTAATAGGCATTTATTATTTCATCATGGGCATTAAATATATTTTTATATTAAATATTTAATAAGTTTTCTAATGGAAACGATATTAATGTAGTTGGAGAGAGAGTTTCAAAGAGGATTTTTTAATTTTATTTTTATATTTAGAAAGGAAGAATATTGTAGTTTCATCATGGGCATTAAATCAGTTTTATATTAAATATTTAATAATAAAAAGTTTGAGATTGCAATAAGATTTAATGATCACAAAATCAATAAAATTCAGCTTAGTGAACAATCGTAGATTGATAGCAAATCGATTCAAAACTATTTTTTTAATTAACAATTTTCTAAAAATATGGATAAAACATAAATTTAAACTATTTTTAATTTAGAAGAGAATGACTATTACATAAATTGTTATATTAAAATCTTTTGTATTATATTAAACATGGTATTAATAATTTAAGTATAACTTGCTTAATAGGGCATTGATTTCATCATGGACAATCAATTTTATATTAAATATTTAATAAAGCTCTTCTAATTGGACCAGATGGTAATTTGGAGGGTTTGAAGGAAGATTTTAATTTTAATTTTTTGCATATAACTAATTAGTATTAATTTTATTATAGGTATTGAATTTAGATTTTATATTAAATATTTAATAAAAACATATAGTAACTAATCTGATTGGAGGGGAGTTTACAGGAAGATTTTTCTAGCTTTTTTAAATTTACCCATTTCTTATTGAACATATAAGATTTAGTAAATTGATTTCATCACTTAAGCATTCAATCAACTTTATATCAAACATTTAATAAGTCTATTCATAGAAATGGATGATATTTGAAATTGAAAATCTTTGCTAAATTTATTTAGAGTATTTGTTTAGAAAGAATAAACAACATTTATTTTAGTATTACATAAAACTAAAACTTATGATATTATTAATAATTTATTTAAATTTTTAATTACATTTTAAGTTTTATTTATATATATAGGATATATTAATAATTGAAAAATTTAAAACTACACTTATTTATTACAATAAATATTAATATATTACGTAACTAT